>NW_011500085.1:65113-79103 GCF_000495115.2 Populus euphratica | reverse complement strand
TTTACCAACAGCTCAAACGCACAAAAACGCCTCGTGAACGAGAAAAATAAAATAAAACTATATAGCCGAAATTTCAACAGAGTTTCCTTTATACCTGGAGTTCCATGTCATCCTGTACAGTTATACTCATTTCTCAATCATATTATAATCATGTGGAACCTCAACAGCACATCATTCATGGTACATGCCTTACATTTCGCATGCTCATTTCTTTCCCATTAACACACATAATTCATAATAATAAGAAGTAAACAAACTAAGATTACAAATACAAAATAGTACATTTTTATGTCCCAACACTTAATGTAAAAGGAGTACTGTTACATATTAAGTCATTTAGTTTCTTAAAGACAAAATACATTAATGTTCATCTTCTTATTCAATCATACAAAAGGAGACTAGAGGACCTTAACCCAATCAAGTACTCAAATCAATTTTTAATTTCTCGTTTATTTCACTATATCCTTTCTCTTTGTGATTTCACCCATAGACCCAAAGACCAAGAATTTAATAAGTTAGTAATTTAACGCTACGCAAAAAGTGTAGGTATAGAATACCTACTAGCTGGAGAAGCTCAACTCGCTCTTCCTTCTAGTTGTTGTTGTGCCCCTCCTGTAATCCCTCCTTAAGCTCCTACTAAACGAACTCTTGGGAAGTCGAGTGAATGCTTCTCTTATATTTTTATTTAATTTGTTTAATTAAATCAATTTTGAACTATTAGTGTCATAATTAAATCAAATTTAAATTGTTACTGTCTTAACTTTGGACATTTATTGTCTTAATTAAATCAAAATTTCAGTAGGCAAGCTCGACTCGTGTATGATGTTTGGCTTTCCAGTCTCAATTTAAAGAACTTTGGAAAACGCTTAAAAAAGAGATTTTCTAATATTTTATTTATTTATTTACAATAGTGAATTTTTTTTTAAAAAAAATTAGCTTTAAATAAACTACATAACATGAAGCCACTTTTAACCAAAATATTTCTAAAACAATTATATTCAACTCATGTCGTGTCCGACACATAATGACAATGATTTATAGCCAGTCAAAAAGGTTTACAATGACAAGGCGTTCATGACTTGTATATGCTTGCTGCTGTTACATTCCAGAGCAATACATAACCGGGCAAATCTTCACTGTTACTGTCTTAATTAAATTAAATTTGAACATCTATGTATCAGTTTTGAACAGATAGTAACTTACTTTCTAACTTTGAACTGATACTGTTTTAATTAAATTAAATTTAAATTGTTACTATCTTGATTGAATTAAATTTGAACATCTATGTATCAGTTTTGAACAGATAGTAACTTACTTTCTAACTTTGAACTGATACTGTTTTAATTAAATTAAATTTAAATTGTTACTATCTTGATTGAATTAAATTTGAACATCTATGTATCAGTTTTGAACAGTTACTAACTTACTTTCTAACTTTGAACTGATACTGTTTTAATTAAATTAAATTTAAATTGTTACTGTCTTGATTGAATTAAATTTGAACTGTTACTGTCTAAATTTTGAACTGTTACTATCTTAATTGAATTAAATTTGAATTTTTACTATCGAAACTTTGAACTGTCACTGTTTTCATAAAAAAAAATTCCAATGACATGTCACTCCTTTTGTACTGACGCTGAAAAACAACAACTTACCGTCTTTAGTCGCTGGTTCATTACAGAAATAGTTTTTTGTTTCTCATTTTCATCATACATTACAGAAACAACAACTTCCTGCGCGACACGAAATTTAAACTCAAATTGCTCAAATCAAATCATCATTCTTTAGTATAAAGTGACTTGCAAACCGCTACTGTCTTTAGTCATTGGTTCAATTATTACTGTCTAAAAAAATATTAGCAATTTCACTTGAAAACTTTTTTTTATAGGGTTTTTTATTTCTCATCTTTTTCTTACAGAAACCAAGAAAAGAATACAAGATCACCGGAAGAGGTAAACGCAAAATGCTCAATAAATCATCACTCTTTAGTATAAAATGACATGCAAACCGTTACTGTCTTTATTCATTGGTTCAACTGTTAATGTTTTTCAAAAACTTAGGATATGTTTATCTCATTTTTCAAATGTTACTGTATAATTCCTGAATAATTTTGACGTCATTACTCTCTTGATCTGTTAATGAAAATCAATGAAAAAAACAACCCTAAAACAAATAAACCTGATTAAACTAATTTTTAATTTTTGTTTGTTCAGCTGTTACTGTCTTCATGTATTGTTTGTCACTAATAAACCTGATTAAATCTACGAAGAAAACATGGTTTGGAAGGAATTTTTGTCCTGTGACTGTTTGTTGCTCCAATTGTTACTTGAATAAACTAAATCATTTTAAACAAAAAATGTGGCTTGCAGATGGTTTCCATGGGAAAAGGTCCACAATTCAAGTCAAACCTTTATGCAATAGTCAAGGATGTTGGGACGACAAACATGACAAAAAGAGTGAAAAACGAGCTCATCAAGACACCATTCTGGATATTGATAGAATGTTTTTTGGAAGGGCGTTTAGATAAGAATACGTGTAGAAAAAGTGACCTTACTGTATATCAGATTTTGCAAACATACGTCAAAAATGAAGAAGTTTTCAGGATTAATGACAAGGACTTTAAAATATATGCAGAGGACATGAAATTGATTTTTGGGATCAGAGATGGAAACATGCAGATAGATCTCAAGAAAAATAAGGCTACAAGGATGCGAAATAAGACAGCTTTTGAAAAACATTGCTTTCCAAAAGTAGCAAGGTTGACAAGGAAGGAAATAGATAAGGTGTTCAAGAGACTATGCAGCATAGAAAGTGAAAATATCATCGATGAAAATGTCTAAGATATTTGCAGGGTTTTGGTCCTGAAAATTTTTGCGCTGAACTGTTACTGTCTCAATTAAATTAATTTTTTGAAGTGTTGTTGTCTTCATTAAATCAAAATTTGTCTTAATTTTGATCATTTATTGTCTAAACATTAATGTCTTAATTAAATCAAATTTGAACTGTTAATGTCTCAATTAAATCAATTTTTTGAACTGTTATCGTCTTAATTAAATTAAAATTATTGTCTTAATTTTAAATTTACTAACAATAATGACTTTCGAACTGTTACTGTATCAATTTTGATCTGTTACTGTCTTAATTAAATCAAAATTGTTGTCTTAATTTTAAACTTACTAACAATAATGACTTTCGAATTGTTACTGTGTTAATTTTGAGCTATTACTGTCTTAATTAAATCAAATTTGAACTATTACTGTCTAAATAAATCATTACTGTCTAAATAAATCAAATCTGAACTGTTACTGTCCTATTTTATATGTCCTCAGTTACTTTTGCTCTACTTGTCTGTTGCAACAGTACGAGTTGCTGCTAGCCGAAATTGAGTACCTGCAGACAAGGGCAATTTCTCGTTTGCTCTCACTTTCATTTTATACTTTAGGAACCTCTCTTTTGTCTAATTCATGTCCAAATTGATTTAAACACCTCATTTTAGTTGTTTGAGGAACTTGGTCTTGGTCAAGAAAACTCCCTTAAAGCCGCGACCAAATTGTCTCAAATCTATGAACAAACAAAAAATTAGTTGTCTCAAACCAAAAGGTCCAAAACACCGTTGATTGGACATGACAGCCACCGCTAGCAAACTCCGACTAATATATCCTGAACTTGCCATACAGAATGAGAGCATCTCTTTAAAATATGGCCAAACGATTTGGGATGGAAAACTAGCAATATCCACCTGCCCCCTGGAAAATGCAGTCATAGACTTACCCACCTGCTAATTTGAAAAGATGTAACGTAATTACAGAATATTCGATTACATCCTACTTGAATTTCCTCATAATTTCCATCTCTTGAAGATATAAATCGGGATAGGGTGGAGGAGTCGATTCTCTACGCTGACCTATAAACCTCATAACAAAATAAGAGTTTCCAGACTGGTAATCATGCAGCAACTTGCAAAAATCAGAAAAATTATCGAGACTTGTTGTTTGGAAATGTTCCTCTGCAGCCTGGCCTTGCTCTTTTAAGTATTCTAGTCTTCTAGTATTTGCAATGTAATGAGCAAGGTTGCTCTCCCTGCTGATCAATTCAGGACATAGTTTTTTAAACTTGGCCATCAAATCAAACAATTTGCTGCAAAATAAAACTAAAATTGTAAACAAAGAAGTAATATAAAAATAAACATAATTAATAATAGAAATTACTTACTCTTGGAAATAAAACTTTGCAAAGTAACTATCAATTAAAAATTTAGAAATTCTAACAGAAAATGCATTACAATTAGTATACAGCTTCACTCTTTTTTCTTCAAACCCCATCTCCACTCCAAAATCTAATCCTATTTTCCCAGCCATGATCTCAGCTTTTGATATGACACCTGCTTGCACAATTTCTGACCTATTGTAAGTTTTCCAACCTTCCCCATCCCAGTGCAGGATAAAAGCTCCTATTGCATAGCTGGCAGATACATTAGACAAGCCAGATGCATCAGTAAACAGTATCAAATCATAAGGATCCTCCAGGTCTTGGGGCGAAGGGGGCTTGAGTTTATAAATAGGGCCTGTTAGTCTGTGTTTGTAAGAAAGATAATCTACTTTGATACTTTGTTGTTTAAGAAAATCAACAACAGACTCTTTCAAATATGCAGGAGTTCGTTTTAAAATGCCATATAAATCCACCTTGGAAATGTATAAACATGCTGGCCGGTTGTGAAATGCAGGTGGTAGTATAAAATGTTTATCTATATAACTATCAATCATCTGTTTAATCTGCCAAAAAAAAAAACAAACAAGGAAAACACAGTGGTTAATTATTTTAAAATGAAAAAATAAAACAGTTAAACACACCCGAACATAAAATAAATTTTAAAACTCACCTAATCAGCAGCAAAGTCATAGGATTTGTGTTTGGACTTTCTTTTGCTAAAATGTTTAAGATACAACATTGATTGTTTAAAGCATGAAAACATTTTTTTAGATGATATGTTCATGGTTGTTTGTTTTTTTAGAATGAAAGGGTTATTACAAGAATAAGGAAAACAAACTATAAGAAAAGAGAAACGAGAAAAGAAGAGAAAGCAAGTAAAGAAGGAAGCCGGTATTTCTAGAAGGAAGGACCGTTTGTTCCGTGTTGTGGCAAAGGAAGAGGCTGTTAGTGGAGAATGGAAAGCAAACTATAGGGAAACACGTGGAAAGGTGGTGTGGATTAGAAAAGGACGCCAGTACGATTACATTTCCAAATGCAATATGTATGTCCTCTGTCACACCGCACTGCAACCGTCAGAGCAGTCTGTTTAGTACCTTTTTTTTTAATGACAGTCTGGGGTGTTT
Source organism: Populus euphratica (assembly GCF_000495115.2). NCBI lineage: Eukaryota > Viridiplantae > Streptophyta > Magnoliopsida > Malpighiales > Salicaceae > Populus > Populus euphratica. Next base: position 73,770 of record NW_011500085.1, on the reverse strand, counting down.
TAAAAACAGAAGTGGAGGTTTTGATGGGATATTAGGCTATACTGTGTTATTTTAATAGGTTCCTAGAAAAAAAGAAAAGGTATTTTATGGCCATCAAGGGAAATATATATAATGTAACTTGCTTATTTTAGTTTTTATAACTTTAGTATTTTGTGTCATCCAGGTATTTAATTTTATGAATATACTGTATGTTAATTAAAGTAAACGATACTAACAAACTCAACATTTTGTTACAAAGAAAATAATGGAATTTAAAAAGGAAATAATTAATGCCCGTACAAACCATGAATTATTTACGGGACAAATTAATTGAAGTCTATCACCTATAGTAAAAAATTAATTTTTTACCTGTTTTAAATTTGACTTGTTATTGTCTTAATTAAATTAATTTTTTGAACTGTTACTCTATCAATTAAATCAATTTTTTAACTGTTATTTCCTTAATTAAATCAAAATTATTGTTTTAATTTTGAACTGTTACTGTCTACACTTTACTGTTCAATTAAATCAATTTTTTGAACTGTTATTGTCTCAATTAAATCAAAATCTGTCTTAATTTTAAACTGTTATTGTGTAAACTTTAATGTCTTAATTAAATCAAATTTGAACTGTTACTGTCTTAAATTTCACATGTTATTATCTTAATTAAATCAATTTTTTGAACTATTACTCTATCAATTAAATCAATTTTTTGAATTGTTACTATCTCAATTAAATTAAAATTATTGTCTTAATTTTAAACTTACTAATAATAATGACTTTCGAACTTTTATTGTATCAATTTTTTTACTGTTATTGTTTTATATTTGAATTGTTATTGTCTTAATTAAATCAAATTTGAACTGTTACTGTCTAAATTTTGAACTGTTACTGTTTTAATTAAGTCAAAATTATTGTCTCTTCTACCATGTTTGGCAACTTACCCTTTTTATATTTGAACTTTAATGTCTTAATTAAAAAATTTTAAATATTTTTTTATTTTAAATTAATATATTTTTTTTATTTTTAAATTATTTTAATATGCTAATATCAAAATAAAAAAATATTATTATTTTAATATATTTTAAAACTAAAAACACTTTAAAAAAACAATACAACCAAACTCCCGCATTAACAGTAAGACGACGTTGCAGACAGCACTAAAACCCTGAGAGATCTACCCTCCCACCAGCCTGAAGCTGTTCTCTCATTTCTCTCTTTTTTCAATTTTCTTTAATTAGCAGGTAATTTTCTTCTTCTTCTTCCGTGATATAGTTAGTAGGGTTTGAACTTTTGTCATGTGATTAGGTAAAAAAGAAAGAGTGATTAGTGATTTTATTGAACAATTTTCTCAGATCAAAATGGGGTTATCCGAATAATTTGGGGCTGCAGTTTATTTAGATTAAATTGAGTGTAGATCTTGACGGTAAGAGAGAGTTGTCGATTGCAATTTACTCTACTTCTTTGGAAAATAACATTGCTTTATATTTGGTCAGATGATGTAAGATACCCCCATGAATACCATGCTTGTTAACTTGATTTTTTCTCGAAGCATGAAGAGAATATATGGGAATAATAAGACTGCAATTAGGTAGTGAGATGAGACATTTTGGTTTTATTGTTAATTTGACGAAGTTAATTATAATAATATTTGGGTTTTGTACAAACTTTTTAAAAGTTTGATTCTTGTTTTTGAAACTTTGTTTACAAGGATCGTGAACTCTAATAGATTTGCTTTAATTAACCCTTTTAGTTTTCAATTTCAGAGATATATGGAAGAATCTTAAACGCCCCAAGGATGAAGATCTTATTAAAGGTCAAGCAGTGAAGAGCCTGGAGATGTTCAATCTTATGGTTTCTTTCACAATATTCATTGGTTACAATAGCTTTGTACACTATAGCTACTATCATCATTGATAAGGGATCAACTTGATAAATATTCTAATCAGATTTTTCATGTGCTCACAAACTTCTCTACCATTTTCTTAAGGCTCTCTGGGACAAAACTCTTGAGTTGAGATTCTCACTTCAAAAAGCATTTGCAAACTCGAACAGATTACCGCAGGTATCTTTAGGTTTCTCTACCTCTTTTATTGCTCAATGATATGCTTGAAGCATTTTGGTCAAACATAAAAGGGATTGATTGCTGGAACCGGTTAGGTCTTCATTTTGTGATTCTGATGAAATAGTTGGGATGGTATATGCTGACTTGATCACCTCATCCAAGAAGACTTTGGAATCTCTACTGGAACTACAGGAGGTATGGCTGTCATCGGTCTTTTATGTTGTACTCTTTTTATAGCTATTAATCTCATCAATTTCTATTTCTTTGTTTAACTTGGGTTGTTTTTACTTTATATGATCAGGCTTTGCTCAAGAAGAATCCATCAATTTCTCAATCTTCTAATGGTATATTGCAAATGCCTGTGCATATTACTATATTCTGTATTTCTTGCCTTTTCCGTTGTTATTTGGAGGTTAGCATGCTAAAACATCTTTGCGCAATGATTCTGTCATTGTAGGAATTATGTGCATCTGGTTGTCCAAGTGAATGGAATTATGTGAATAACACAAACTATAATAGGCCGATGATTGAAAAATAAATTGAGTGATGTAAGTGTATAACTACGCTTTTGTTTGTTTGGAAGGGAAGGGAAGTGTGAGGTGGGGAGGAGGTACCCATCTGCAGCCTGTCTTCAAATTGAACACCAATAGGCATTTGGAATGCTTGTTTCCATTTTTAGATGTCGCTGATGGTTTTTTAAGACCCTTTACTGATACAGTTAGTAGTCTATCTGGATGTTCAATTGTGATTTTCTTCATTAAATTCTCAACTGTTTATAATGATATTTCCTTATCCAGTATGAATTGCAATCACTCTTGAAAGTTAAAAGATTTGCAGTAAGAGATTCCCTTGTGTATCTAAACAATAAAAGTGTTTTCTGACCTGGATTAAAAAATAAGTCCTGTATATTGGAATGAAACATTTTATTTTTCCCCCTGAATGAATGGAGATGTAACAGTACCAATCTTCATTTTTTCTTGCTTTGATTCTGAAGCTTTTGGAATTTCCTCCCGCAGTATTAATTGACTTTAATATTAAGCAAGTTGTGATTTTTCAACATGCAACCTTTTCTTTTCTTTTTAGAGGGGTCCATTAAGTTATAATTTAAAGCCTGAAACGTTTTCTTTATTAAGATTTGTGTACAGTGGACCTCAATGTAATTTTTCCATGTATTTGCTCTCTTTTTAAGGTGATTCTGGACAGGTCACTAAGAAGCATTCAAAAGATTCAACAAACGTGGATGCCGAAGAGGATATAGATTGGTTAAGAATTTCTGAGATGCAAAAGAGGTATTACATTTGTCTGTAGATGCACAGCTGTTGCTGTTTTATTTTGAGCAATTAGGTGAATTCATACAAATACCTCTGAATTATTGATTGTTTAGATGAAGATCTCTCTCTCTCCCCTTTTGTTTTTGTTTGGATTGACACCCTTTTTACTATGTTAGTTATTAACAGACCCTCCTTTTTTTCTACTTGGATTGACACTTCTTTGTTTTTTTTTTCTTTTGATTTTAATACATAAACTATGATTGGGGGCCCTTTTATAAATTTACCACCGGATGAAAGGTTTTATTGTTGCGAGTTCATTTGTATGAATTTTAAACCACACCACCTCAGGATTTTACTGTTTTAAGGCTTTAAAATTTTAAATTGAAAAACTAAAAACTCAAATTTTTGAGTTTGATTGGAGTTTAATAATGGATTTTGATATCAAAATGTTGCGAGAGAGATTGAAGGGATTATTTAGTGGTCTTTTGGGTTGATTTAGTTGTCATAAAGGTAGAGTTCCGATGGTGATGGTGACAAAAGGAGTGCTAATCCAAACACATCATAGTTCACGTATTAAAATCAAAATTAAAAGAATATAGAGGGTGTCAATCCAAACAAAAAAGAATAAGGAACTTATTAATAGTTTAAAACAGTAAAGAGGTGTCAATAAAAAAAGAAGAAGAGAAGAGGTCTCCATCCAAATGACCGATGATTCAAAGGCTGTTTGTACAGATTTGCTGAGCAGTTAATAGAGCATACAGATTTAAAATTTAAATGCTTCTTCCTCCTTTCCATATTGGAAAACTAGCATTCACACTCGGGATATGTTTCAGCTAGAATTGGGATGCGAAAAACTGCTGTGGATATGAACACATGAATTAAGTATTAACTTTAAATGCATGTATCTTGAAGAATAGCTCCTTTCCGAAACAATTGATAGATAAATGGCAGAGAAAGACACCGATGACAACAGGTGCTCCTGCTATGACAGGAAAATTGCAGGCTTTTAATCAGGTTTGGCTCTACAGCTGATTGATGCCATTATGCTGTCCAGGGTATGGTGAAACTCACTGGATTTTACTTTTGCAATCACAGAATATCATTGAACAAGTTGCTGCTTGCATGAGGGATCCAACTAAAATGGTCAGGCAAGTGCAACAAAGAAGATCAACCATTGGTGTTTTTGGAGCTGTAAGATAATTGGCAAATTTACTTAGTTTAGTCTAAGAAATGATGCAAAATTCATGGTATGATGAGCTCAGATTTTTTTTCCTTCTGCTGTTACTGACTACCTGAATTTTACTAATGGGCAGGTTCCCGAGTTGATGAGCAATGCCAGGGGAGAGGTAATCCTGTGAATGAGTAATTTGTATATCATTTTCCCATATTAGTTCAAACTTGGTAAGTTTAGGTATTCCACATTTGCACCTAGTAATGTGGCTAAGAACCAAGCTAGAATCGAGATATGGAGTGAGAACAGCTAAGCAAAAGGCCTAAGCAGACACTCAATTGAAGTCAGGTTACATCTCATCAGCTAACGTGTTAAAGTGTTCTGATAGAATCCTAATGTTGATTGCCTGATTCGACGGACATGATGTTTCCCTGGAGGCCTTTTCTCTTTCCTCTTATTTTTCCTGGGAAATTCTCTGTTCTTTTTTCTTTCTTTTCATTATAACAAAAAATTTTAATGGATGTTTCCAACCTAACAGTTTTGCTGAATCTTTCAATTCTAATTAGGAAACATGTCCCGATGGTGATCCTGAACACTTCTAAATGACACCGAATTTTATCAGCAGTTATTGAAAGAATTTCTGGAGAATGTAGACCCCTCATCCACCGGTGAGTATTCTATCTCATCCTATTGGACCTGCAGCCCCAAGGATCCATAAAGCTGTAATTGGTGGCTGTTTTTCACTCTCACAGTCTTCATTTCCAAGATAGAGGATCAGATGGTTTCCTCAATTACCAGCCCTACAGTTATTTAATGTTTTGAATTTATAGTTTTGAAACCCAGCCTAGCGGGTCGACCCTGGACCTGACTGACCCGGGGTTGGAACCGGCCGGGTTTATGAAAAAATATGGGTAGTTTAAAACCTGGATGACCCGGCTGGTTTTTTTTTTTTTTTTTTTTTTTTTTTTTTTTTTTTAACAAAATGACCTTCTGATTTATAAATAAAATTCAGGACGACCTGGGTGACCCGGTCAAAACCCGTTACCCGGGCCGGGTTTAAAAACACTGCTTTAATCTTGCTTATAGATTTGTCTGCAGAGACGACCTTTTATGCTCTAAAAAGATTGCAAACTAAGAGGAGAGATTGTTGATCGGCGTGCTTCAAAGTGTCGAAAGATCAGGTACATGCATGGGAGGGCTCGTTTTCTGTGCTGTCATTTTCATCTCTATTAACCCAGAGCATTTCATTGATTTTTCCTTATCAATCACAATTTTTAGGTACAACGTCCATGAAAAGATTGTCAATTTCATGGCTCCTCGGCCAAATGAACATTCCTCCCATGGCCCCAAAAGTATTTGAGAATTTATTTGGATTGAAGACACAAAAAGCCTGCAGTAGATTCAAAAAGTTATTGTTGGAATGTTTTTTTGTTTTTTTTTTTTGGGGGGGGGGGATTTTGTAATGTCATCCTTCAATAAACACTGGCATTTCTTTCTAGTTTACAATTTATTCCCTGGGATATATCCGCTGTAAGCTTGAACTTGGTGATATCAAATTCCAGATTTGAGCATGCATCTGTCGTGATTTCTTGAGCTCGAGATTAAAGGTCAAATAATTTAAATTAAACAAACGCGGCCTTATCCACTTCTGTTGTCAGTTGAGGACACTCTACACAAGTGATCTTTTTTATCTTCACCAACCACCGAACTCTGTAGAGAGTTGGGTGCATACATGGTCAAAAGAACACCTAATTTCACATAAAAAGTAGACAGAGATAACATAGACAACAGTTTTTGCTCTAAAGAAACCTCTCGTAGACAGTAAAATCAAAGGAAAATGCTTCTCCAAGCAACCATCTCATCATCTCCACCTCTACAACACCATCACCCTCACCCTCACACTCTCCTCCCATTTGGGTCTCTCCAGTTCAGGCCACACAGGCTCTCTCTTCAGGTACACGTTTCCAGTTCCTTTTTCAACCCTCCTGGTCTCTCAAAGTTGAATTTTTTTAACAAGTATTTGACAAGTTTTATTTAAATTCTGGGAAGAATTGGAGTCTCGTGCACAAATGAAGAGGATTGGAGGTTTGTTATGGGAGGGGAGTAGGGCGGGTAGCTTTGTTAGCCACATTTCCACGCTGGATCCGGCTTAGTTGTAGTGTTGAGGTCATCCTAGGGCTTGTTTCTGCATTGCTGAAGGAAGAGAGCGTATGCCTAGTTATTCTTTAGTATTGTGCTAAAGTTATGTTCTGGAGTCCCAGATTCTCATGGTGGTATAGAAGTGGGAACTGAAATCTGTGAGACGTGTGTTGGTTTTCTACCAACATGAAGCTCTCATTATGAAGTATTGCAAGTTTCTTTTTAGGATGAGGTTTCCTTGGAAGATGGCTCTGTGATCGCCATGATTACTAGTCTCCCTAGCATGGCCTAGGGTTGTCGGAGTTAAGCTTGAAGTTGTAGCAGTACAATTGGAGAAAACTGCAACTATGTGCTCAACATGAAGTGCATGGTAAGAGATGAAGAAAAGTGATTTAGAAAGGATGAGCTAGCAGACTTGAGAATTAAAACTTTGATTCCCTCAGAAAATTTTCTTTTATTGCAGGTTTGATTTGTACCTTGTATTCGAACTGTATTGGTATCTAATATTTATTTTTGTACAATAGCTCCTGGGTGGAGATCTCTTTGCAGTTCTCATCTTCCATACATCCTGCCTTCATTTCAGATGTTGCATTCCGTAGGGTAAAGATTGTTACCTAATCATACAAAAGTTGGCTATTGTAACAAAGACACATGTCTGTGTGTGACACCAAAATCATGGTCAACCAGTGCATTTTGTTTAGAAAAATAGATCCATTTAGTTTCTCTCTCACCTTCCCCGGCACTCTCATCTCTTGTTTGATAGTCATAACAGGCATTGGCCATCTGCATTTTGTTTAATACGATCTTATTATCTTGTTGTGTTTTCCCCTTTTAATTTCAGGAGCAAGTAAGAAGTGGTGATGCCACTGCAACTGGGCCTTTTGAACTCGGTGCAGGAATGCTGAGGAGAAAATTTTACCCGGCTGCCACTAAATATTTACTTCAGGCAATTGAGAAATGGGATGGTGATGATCAAGATCTTACCCAGGTATGATTGCCTTGGGGTAATTGCTTCTGATTTGACCTAACACATTCGTGTATTGCCTTAGGAAATGCCAGGCAACATCATTTTTTTGTTTTCACTAATAAAAGAAGGAAAAAGAAAATTTCATATGCTCAGTCATACTCGATGGTCAAGTTCATATATTTAGATTACTGTCTACAAATACATTTACCGAATGGTTTGATGTTGGTTCACTGTATTTTGGAATCACTGCAGTCTGTTCCTGCAATCCTGTCCCTGTGTGCACCGACACACCGAGAAAGTTGCCTGCATGACACACTGAGAAAGTTGTCAGGATCTAGTGTTGGTGTTTACCCCTTGCAGGAGTGGGTAATCAACTTGCAAATTATGAACAAAGACTAGAAATAAGAACTTAATATCTTTTTTTTCTGAGCAATTAAGATAAGGCAGGGAGCACCCTAGTCTGTATTTCAAATCAATATGATAACGCTTCTCGTGCATGATTTTGATGGTAAGTTCCTTTCTGCCTGCCAAATATTTGGATAGGTTTACAATGCCCTTGGCGTTAGTTATGTTCTTGACGGGAAGCTTGACAAGGGAATCAAACAGTTTGAAGCTGCCGTGAAGCTTCAACCAGGTTATGTCACAGCCTGGAACAACCTCGGTGATGCCTCTGAAAAGAAGAAAGACCTGAAGTCAGCTCTCAAGGCATTCAAAGAAGTTTTGCTTTTTGATCCTAACAATAAGGTGGCAAGACCCAGAAGAGATGCCTTGAAGGATAAGGTACAAATGTACAGAGGAGTTCCCATCAAGTCTAAGGATGGATGAATCTACTAGCTACTGTCATAAGATTATCAATTTTTTCTTTCTTTATAAATTGTCATCTTAAGCAATGCTGAACTTTTCTTCCTCTAATAAAATTTTGAACCTTTTCCAAAAATTACATGTCCAGAATCGAACATCCTTTGCTTTTATATCTGGAGGACTGAATGTATAACTTTCAGAAATTGTTATTTTTCTCAAATGAATCCTCTTCTTTTAGACGACAATGAACCCAGGTTCACAATC
>NW_011500085.1:51068-62959 GCF_000495115.2 Populus euphratica | reverse complement strand
AAAGATTAAGGGCATTATGAATACAATGCAAGATCGAAAAGCTGAGGTTGGAGTTCACAACAAAGAAAGAAGTTGATGCATGCCTTGTGGAATTTGATAAACAACTTTCCATTCGAAGGCAAACCTCACACCTTGGGTGTGAGAAATATTTGATGTTTGCCCCACGATATAAAAACAGACGAGGAAGGAAGGCCAGTTGAAGAATTTCTTTACAAAAATCGCTAGGGTGTATTCAAATTCAAATAACATCTCTGTTTGTTAGAATATCATATCCATGAAGAATGAAAAATAGAATGTTATGTTTAAATAAGATTTTATTTAGAAAATTAATTAGTCGTTTAAATTGGGAAAACATGAATTAATTTTCTATATTACGTTATATACATATCCATGAACGTCCTTTTGTGTTCTTCAAGATTTTATCATTGTAATTTATGTGGTTTTCCACGAAAGCACAATTTCATCTTGATAACTTTTAACAAATACACAAGTTTTTTTTTTATTATTTAGCCAAATATTCAGGTCGTACCTATATATATATATATTAGCTTTTACCTATATAATATCTAATCAATATTGATATCAAGAAAAAAATTAAATAAATAACCATACATATGTCAACATTAGAAAAATAATTTTCATTTGAACATGTTTCTAATTTTTAAGACTTCAAAAGTTTTACAAAAACACCAATTATTGGATATATTCTCCTCTTTTCCGAGAGATAATGGAAAAGAAAACAGAAGACATATATATATATAATGAAAAACTATCTTCTACAATTAGAAAAAGTCCTTAAATTCCGACAAGACATTATCTTTATTAATTTTTTAAATAAAATAGAATCCATGATCAAATACGGATGGGGATTTCATTGAAAACTCTGAAACTTGGCAGATAGATACAAAAATTTTACTTAAAAATCAAGACTTCATATATTGCTGGGGGACATTGCTTAGGTTATTTGCCCAAAATTCTGAATAAAAACATATTAAACAAACTCACCAAAGCCAATAAATTTACATTTTGGCTTTCCTTTTGACTCTTCCTGTGGAGATGCCAAGAGGACACTATGAATTATGCTAAAGGTGCCTTTAAAAAAACGAGCAAGCTTTTTTTTGAAGTTATGGGTTCGCATTCTTTTTCCTCAAAAGGAAGCACCAACGGCTAACAAGATCATGGTCCTTTTTTATTTATTTTATTTATTTATTTCAAATTTAATTATGTTCCTTTTCATGGACTTCGTTTTCAAATATTTTATTCTCTTCCTCTTCTTGCAATCACCAGCATTATTCAGCATATCCGCTTCCCGTCATTGCATAGGTCATTCTATGAAATCGTAAGCAGTATTCGTCTATGACATTAATTTAATTTGTCACGTTATACCAATTACATGGCCATATGTTGGAGCCATGTCCATTTTTATTTTGGCCCACAGCTCAATAATGGCTGTGGGTGCATTGAATGGATGATGGGCTCTCTGGTAGAATACATTGAAAGAGGTAAAGATCATCCCCATCCCACTTTAGCAGGGAAGCCAGCTTTATTTGCAATGACGTATGTCGTATATTGTGGATTTATCTAGATTAAAATTTTCCAACATCACGCAACCTTTAGCTCCAGGAGAAAAGGAAAAATTGTTTGTGATTTAATTGATTGAAATTAAAAATAAAATTAAATAAAAAATAATGCTCCTTTTATCTATTTTTTTTTTTTTAAAAATAAACAAGGTGCATCTGGCTTTCTTCCATCCTTGAATAAACAATGCCATGCTGTGAGCTTAACTTCTTCTTCTTCTTTTTAATTTTCATAATTTTTTAATTAATACTCTCTCTTTTATATTTTAAATTATTAGGTTTAATTATTCTAAAAAAAAATTATTATTAATCTTTTGAATTATTTTTATAATTTCATAATATTTTAAAAAGGTTATTATAAATTATCTTTAAATTTTTTTCCTCTTAAATTTTAGAAAGAGAAGTTGCATCTGCAAAATAAGATAAGTTATTAAGAAAAATAAAAATAAAAAAGATAGATGAAGTAAATTATTTCCAAGTGTATTTATCTTGTGTCTTTTGAAAGGGAGATCAATTTCATGTTATCATACTTAATTAGTGTTAACAACAACTTTTTAATATATCAATTTATATATTTTTAATTTTTTTTTATCAAAAAGAAACATTATCTTTTTGTTTCTCAATGAGCAAAATTCTATTATATAAAAAAACACATCCAAAATGCAGAAATATTTTTCTCTTACGTTATTAAATAACTTGAAATCATGCGTTGACTATTGTTATACTATTTATGAATATTGATTAAATTTTCAATTTCATGCTAACATTTTTTTTTTGTGCGGTGTCGTTTTGCTATTCAAATTTTTTTTTCTTAGTCACAAAGTTGTCATTTGTCACTTAAGAATACAAATAATAAATGAAAACGAAAAAAAGAAAAGAAAAGAGGAGGTGGTATGCTTCCTGGTGACCCCCCTCCCCCTCCCCCAGGTAACCCTCCCCCCATAGACATAAATCTAATAGCCAGTTAATAGAATTATTAAATCTCTCTTAAATTATTGACATTATTGTTGAAGTCCTAGAAAGAGAAAGAAGAAGAAAAGGTAAAAAACAAAAGCAGAGGGAAAGTCAAGTGCAATGCAAACGAGTGCAGATGCATCTAAACTCTAAAGAGACACAGTGAGAATCTTCCATAGTCCAATGAAACTTCACCAAAGTTGTTCCTTTTTTTTTTTGTGTCAATGCGCCACTTATACCAAGAGTGACCCAACCAACGGTTCTGATTAATGGGGTGCCATCAATCAAATCAACTCAAATTGCTACAAATAACAGTCCTGATTGATGGGTTTGATTTAGTTTTGGTGAAACTGTACCCTCCATGGTAGCAGAGACCTTTGCTGGTATTACATCGATGCTGTTCGAGCACAACTTTTCTTTCTCAAAATACATGGAGAAGCCGAGTTGAAGCAAGGTCAAAGTGTGTCTTGCTAAGATCCCAGCTTTTTGTTAGCTTTGATTCCACATACTGTGTGGAGAGGAGAGGAGAGGAGAGTGTATATGTATCTTAAGGAGAGGCTATCTGTAGATGTATGGGCAGATACTTCATCCTCCGGCAATGAATTGCCGAGAAGGATGTCCTCGGAGAATCCATCCTTCACAGATTTCAATTTACAGCAGAAGCAGCAGCAAAAGTGGGAGGACAACATAATATTTTCAATTTACAGCAGAAGCAGCAGCAAAAATGGGAGGACAACATAATACCACCACCTTTCGGAGGATTCAACCAAGCATCTGAATCTGGATATTTGCTTCTTTCCACCCGCAACAATCCAACCAAAATTCTGGATCATCAAGAAGATGGAAAAAGTATTGAGATACTTGAAACAAACAAAGTCCAAGACTGGGATCCAAGAGCCATGCTTAGTAATCTCTCTTTTCTACAGCAAAAGATACATCATCTTCAAGATTTGGTGCATTTATTTGATGGCCGCAAAGGTCAGGGTCTTGGGGGACAGGACCAACTCGTAACGCAGCAACAGCAGTTTCTCATAACTGCTGATCTCAATTCAATTATTGTTCAGCTGATCTCTACTGCAGGTAGCCTTCTCCCATCTGTGAAACATACGCTTTGTACAGACACTCCTAATGGACTGCTTGGGCAGCTTGGAGGACTTCTTTTTCCTCCTGTGGCGGGCATGAGTTGTAGTCCACAGCCGCAACATGGTAGTGGAAGGAAAGTTTCTGATCAGTCCGACAGGATGGATGTTACTGGTAATTGTGGGACTGACCAGAACCACTTCATTGAAGAACATGAAATGAAAGAGGAAGAAGATGCTGATGTAGGAGAGTACCTTCCACCTGGTTCCTATGATATATTACAACTAGAAAAGGAAGAAATACTTGCGCCACACACCCACTTTTGCACAATATGTGGGAAGGGGTTTAAGCGGGATGCAAATTTGAGGATGCATATGAGAGGCCATGGTGATGAGTACAAAACCCCTGCTGCACTTGCAAAACCCAACAAGGAATCGAGCTCAGATCCAATGGTTGTTAAGAGGTATTCCTGCCCTTTTTCTGGCTGCAAGCGTAACAAGGATCACAAGAAGTTTCAGCCTTTGAAGTCTATTTTATGCGTTAAAAACCATTACAAGAGAACCCATTGTGACAAAAGCTACACCTGCAGCCGATGCAACACCAAGAAATTCTCAGTGACTGCAGATCTTAAAACTCATGAGAAGCATTGTGGCAAGGATAAATGGCTTTGTTCCTGTGGCACAACATTTTCGAGGAAAGACAAGCTTTTTGGACACATTGCTCTGTTCCAGGGCCATACTCCTGCTATTCCTCTCGAGGAAACTAAAGGACCAGCTGTGTCATCTGATAAAGTGGACAGGAACGAAGCATCAAATAAGGTTGGAAACATAAATTTCAGCTTTGGCCCTCTTGAAGCTACCGGAAGTGGGGCTCATAATGTTATGGAGGTGAACGACGATGCTGATGATCCTTCCAGTTGTTTCTCACCGTTGAACTTCGATACATGTAATTTTAGTGGGTTCCATGAGTTTCCTCGACCTCCATTTGATGATTCAGAGAGTTCATTCTCTTTTCTTCTTTCTTGATCCCGTAATTACAGTCAGAAAACCGGCGGGGTGTCTACCTCTAGTAATAATCTTCAATAACATATATAGTAATTTTAGTATTAGCTCATGATCATGGATCTCAGATTTCAAATCCTAGTACATTTGTAAGGTGAGGCTGTCCGATGTAATTTCATGAGTTCAAATAAATGCTTGTTCTTTAGCCATTTTCTGAATAGTAAATTTTGATACTGCAACTTTATCACAGGTTCATACTTCTTGAAGCCCCATGGTATCTCAACATGAATTTTAGTTTGATAACAGCCAGATCTGTGATGGTTTTTGATATTATAAGACACACTCGTGATCATTCATTATACACTTCTGACTAATTTGGAACATAAGGCCTTTCACTGATGACGTCTTCACTATCTAGTAAACAACATTTTTTCAGATGCCCAAAGAATTTCAAATCTGGTAAGCGAAAGTGTTTCGGTATGCCACGAAGTCTAGAGTAACTTCAAGAGCTATTCGGAAATTGTTGGAGAAATTCCGGATCGTGGTTCGTGATCTCTTGCAAAACAAGGCTTGGATTTGGACAGGGTTTGTCCTAGCCCAACTAGGAGAGGCATGGCTTGCCTGAGATAGAGAAGAAAAGACTTTGTTTTTAAAACTTGGTCATTAAATCAAATAATTTGCTATAAAATAAAATTATAAATAAAAACATGATATAAAAATAAATATAATTAATTATAAAAATTATTTACTTGTAAAAATTAAACTTTGCAAAGTTGGTGTTGATAATTTTTTTTTATAAAATTCTTATGTATAGAATTTCATTTTTCTTTTTTAAATCTCATCATTATTGCAAAATATAATTTTATTTTCTCATTTATAATCTTAATCTTTGATATGTCATTAGCTTGCACAATTTCTGACCCTCTATAATTTTTTCAAATTTTCTAATCTAGTACAGGATAAAAATTCATATACATATTTAATAAATACAACAAATAAATCATATATATCAATAAATAATAACAAATCATGAAAATCTTTCAAAGACGGAAGACTATAACAGACTCATCCACCTTGAGACAAAGGGGGAATTAACTAAACGGGGCTTAGCTGAAAGCTTCCCTGTTGGATTCGTTACCAGCTTATTGACTTACTCTTCTATTCGTTATGGATTTACTCCCTTAACTAAATCAATTGAATGAACTCGATTGCTAAACTAGAATGGCACCAGTCCTTCAACAACTCTCGTGTAAGCTTTTTGAGTAAGAAAGTAATGATTATATTTTATAAATAGTCTTTGTTAATAAAAAAAATAATCTACTTTGATATTTTGATTTTTAAGAAAATCAATAACACTTTATTGCATTTATAAAAGTTTGTTTTAAAATACCATACAAATCTATATTGAAAATATTGAAACTCTTTTCATAATTGTGAAATATACATGGTAGCAATAAATTTTTATCTATATAATTATTAATTCTCTATTTAATATACAAAAAAAAAATAATTAATTATTTTATGAGAAAATAAAATAATAAAATACACCCAAACAAAAAATAAACTAACAAACTCATCCAAATAGAAGCAAACTCGTAAGATTTGTACTTAGACCTGTTTTTGCTAAAATGTTTAAGATATAATACAAGTTGTTTAAAATATAAAATATTTTTTTAGATAATTTATTCATAGTTGTATGTTTTCTTAAAATGAAATAACTTTTTTATGGAGAAGAAAAAAAAACAACTATAAAAACAAGAAAAAAAAGAAAAGAGAAGAAAGATGATCTCACAATAAATCTACAATTGTTTGTTTTGTATTATGGTGAACAAAGAGGATGTTAATGGAGAGTGGAAAACAATCTATAAAAAAAAAAAAACATGTAAAAAGCTTGTCTGAGATAGAAAAGGAAGCTGATATGTTTGCATTTCAAATGCAATGTGAACTATGTCACGCAGCATTGCAACCAACAAAATAAATTATTTTAGTACCTTATTTTTTTATGACAATTTACATTACTTTAATAGATTACAAGAAAGAAAAAGTATTTTATGGCCATTTAAGAAAAATATATTGAATGTCTATATGTTGTCAACAAATTGTATAATGTCCCTTGCTTATTTTAGTTTTTAGAATTTCTGTCATCTTGATATTTAATTTTATGAATATAATGTATGTTAATTAAAGAAGATGATACTAATAAACTCAACATTTTACTACTTTCTAGAGAGATTATTTTCATTCTTTATTTGCTTTCTCTTCTTTGTTCATTTTCTTCCTCCTTATAGTTTGTTTTTCTTATAATAAAAAGCTCTTTTATTTTTAGAAAATAAACAACCATGAACATATTATCTAAAATAATAATTTCATACTTTAAACAACTATTATTATATCTTAGATATTTTAGCAAAAGCAAGTTTAACTACAAATCTTATAAGTTTGCTTATGATCGGGAGAGTTTTTAACTTTATTTTTTGTTCGAGTGTGTTTTATTAATTTAAAATAATTAACTATTGTATTTTTTTTGCATATTAAAAAGAGAATTAATAGTTATATAAATAAAAATTTCTTCTTGCCACTGAGATTTCACAACTACTGAAACAATTTCTTCATTTTAAAGGTGGATTTGTATGGTATTTTAAAACAAATTTCTATATATGTGCAAGAGTTTTTTGTTGTTTTTCTTAAAAAAAAAAACAAAAACATTAAAAGAGATTATCTTTCTTACAAACATAAACTAATCATCTTTATTTGCAAAATACAGTCCTTTTCACCCTAAAACCTAAAACATAATTATGATTTTTTATTATTCACCGATACATCTGATTTAACTGTTGTATCTACCAAACATGCATTAGAAACTTTTATCCTTTAATAGAATATGATACTTGAAAATTTTATAAGAGGTTAGAAATTATATAAACAGGTGTCATATCAAAATGTAAGATTATGAATGAGAAACTAGGATTAAATTTTGCATTGAAGATAGAGTTTTTTTAAGAAATAAAGTTTTATATTGTTGTCGAAGCATTCTATGTAAAAAAAATTTTAAATAATTATTGATACTGACTTAGTGAAATTTTATTTCCACAAGCAATTAATTTTTATAATTTATTGTGTTTATTTTTATAATTTATCTTTATTTACAATTCTATGTTACAGTAAAATTTTGATATGATGGTCAAGTTTGAAAAACTATGTCCTGAATTGATCATAAAGGAGAGCAACCTTACTTATTAAAAAAGAAAGAATATAAAAATAAATACAATAAATTATAGAAACTATTTACTTATAGAAATTAAACTTTACAAAGTCAGTATTAATATTTTTTTTAATTATTTTTATGTAAAATGCATCACAGTCAGTGCAGAATTTCATTGTTTTTTCAAACTTCACCTCTATGTTTAGATTTCAAATCCAATATGGACTATGCCATGCAACAATGCAATTGACATAGTAGTTTATCTTAGTACCTTATTTTTTTTTTATGACAATATGGGGTGTATATATATATATTAACATAGGTGTTTGGGCTAATTTATGTGCATCTCGACCAGTCTCACAGGCCCTAAACTTAATGACCATGTAAGCTTATAATGGCCTTGAGGTTTGTGAAACTCAAACTCGAACTGGTGATCTCTAGAGAGTTAATCTAGGGCCTAACCAGTTAAGCTACACCTCGTTAAGGTTAGTCTAGAGTGTTTTAAATATATAGATAGAGGTTTTGATGAGTTATTAGACTACATTACCTTCCTTGATAGGTTACTACGAAAAAAACACTATTTTATCACCATTTAGAAAAATATGTTCAAGGTCTCTATGTTGTCAACAAATAGTACAATGTAGCTTGTTTATTTTAGTTTTTAGAATTTTGTCATCCTGATATTTAATTTTATGAACATAATATATGTTAATTAAAGTAGACAATACTAATAAACTCGGCGTTTTACATATTTCTAGAGAGACCACCTTTCTTCTTTATTTGCTCATTTTCCTTCTTATAATTTGTTTTTCTCATCATATAAAGCTCTTTCATTCTAAGAAAATAAACAACTAAGAATATATTATCTAAAAAAATATTTTCATGCTGCAAACAATCTCAGTTATATCTTAGATATTTTAGCAAAAACAAACTCAAATGCAAATTCTATGAGTTTGCATCTCATCATGTGTGTTTTTAACTTTATTTTGTGTTCGAATGTATTTTATCGTTTTAAAATAATTAACTATTGTAGTTTTTGTTTTGGCATCTTTGAATAGACGATCAATAGTCAAATAGATAAAAATTTCTTCTTGCCATCGAGATTACACAACTACGAAAAGAGTTTCTACATTTTTAGGGTGGATTTGTATGCTAATTTAAAATTCTGCATGTGCAAGAGTTTGTTGTTGATTTTTTAAAAATCAAAACATCGAAGTAGATTATTTTTCCTACAAACACAAACTAATCAGCTCTACCTATAAAATAAAGTCACCTCCACCCCTCGAAAGTACTTATGATTTGTTATTATTCGCTGATACATCTAGTTTATGTGTTGCATCTACCAAACATGCATTAGAAGCTTTTATCCTATACTACAATAAGATACTTGAAAAACTTATAAGAGCTCATTAATTACGCAAGCACATGTCATATCAAAAGGTGACACTATGGATGAAAAAATAGGATTAGATTTTTCATTGTAGTTTTGAAAAAATAATAAAACTCTACACTGATTGTGATGCATTCTACATAAAATAATTTTAAAATAGTTATCGATCTGGCTTTGAAAAGTTTTATTTCTACGAGTAATTAATTTTTATAATTTATTGCATTTATCTTTATATTTTATCTTCATTTAGAATTCTATTTTCCAATAAATTTTTAATTTGATGGCCAAGTCTGAAAAACTATGTCCTAAATTGATCATTAAGGATAGTTACCTTACTCATTAAGAACAATATAGAAAAATAAACATAATAAATTATAGAAATTATTTACTTGGAAAAATCAAACTTTGCAATGTCAATACCGATAGTTTTTTTTAATTTTTTTACGTAAAATACATCTCAAACAGTGCAGAACTTCATTATTTTCTCAAACTCTATCTCCACTGCAAAATCTAATCTCATTTTCTCATCTATAATCACATCTTTTAATATGGCATCTGCTTGCATAATTTCTGACCTCCTATATGTTTTTTAAGTATCAAATTCTAGTATAAGATAAAAGCTTCTAACACATGTTTGGTGGATAAAACATATAAACTAGATGTATCGATGAACAAAAACATATTATTAGCATCTTCCAGGTTATGGTTGAAAGGGGTTATATTATGCAAATAAAGCTAGTTAATCTATGCTTGTAAGATAATCTGTTTTGATTTTTAAAAAAATCAACAACAAACTCTTATACATATATAGAAATTTGTTTTAAAATATCATATAAATCCACCTTGTTAATACGAAGCAAACTCATAGGATTTGTACTTAGACTTGCTTTTGTTAAAATATCTAATATTTAATATTAGTTGTTTAAAGTATGAAAATGTTTTTTCAGGTATATGTTCATGCTTATTTTTTTTATGGAGAGAAAAACGAGGAAAGAAGAAGGGTGGTCTCGCTATAAAAAAAGGGTGGTTTGTTTTGTGTTATGGTGAACAAAGAGCTGTTAGTGGAGAGTGAAAAGCAAGCTATATATATATAAAAAAAAAAACATGTAAAAGCTTGGATTTGAACCGATAAAACAACTTTTTTCAATGCTATAATATTATCTATAATATAAATATTTCATGTTTATAATATAGTTTACTGTGTAATAAGTTTATAATGAAGTAAATGTATATTATGTTTTATTTAAATTATAGTATAATAATAATAATTATTATTATTATATGTAAATTACTTTATTTAGTTTTTAATAATATCATTTAATCAATCTCTTTCACCTGTCAGGAAAGCATCGACTGGCTTCACAATAGTGGTACTGTGGATGGTAGGTGTAGGTGGAGTTGTGCTATCTCCGGTGATCATTCCATTTTTTAATAAAAATAATATTTTAAAAGATGAGTCTCCATAGGAGATGCATGCAGAATGGGATCGCAGAGAATCAAGGGTACGGAAAAGCTTAATGAACTCTGTTGCTTTGAACACATTTAAGGGAGAGCTCTGGTGTAATATATAACCGGGTCTGGCAACTCTATTGCCTATTGTTATTTGATGTGATTACGTTTAATATATATATATATATTACCATATTTATATGTGCATGTAATAGTAGTGAGATTTTGGTTGACCTTTTCTACTCTTTTTTTATTTTTTTTTAAATAAAAAAATTATTTTCAATTTAATTTAATTTTTTAATTGTTAATTTTTTTTCATTTATTTTTTATATTAAATTTTATTCTTCTTATTACTATTTATTTTTTATTTAATTAATCTTTTTCTAATTTTATTTATTTATATTTGATTTCAAATTATTTTTATATCAAATCTAGTTTATATTTTTTTATTTTTTTATTGTTATTTATTTTGTTATGAATTTTATTTTATTATATATTTTTTTTCAATCTTATTTCTTGGTATTTTATTTCTTTAAAATTTACTTATTTGGAGGAGCTGGTTCTACTTTCATTTTTAAAGAGTAATATGGATTAATGTTTATTTTTAGGTCTTTTTAAAATTATTTTTTTATTTTTTAACTTCAACATTTAACTTATTAACTTATTAAAAGTTAGTTTTTATAAGGTTTTTTAACCTTTTTTTTATTAAGTTACAATCTTGTGTCAAAAGTTAGAGAGTTAATAAGTTAATTTAGGTTTATTTTAATTTTTTTAATTGTTTTTTAATATATTTTCACTTTTTAATATTAATTTATAGATAATTAAGTTTTATATTTTTTTTAATTTTTTCTTGTTAGTTTATTTATTGTTATTTTATTTTTTTTAATTTATATTATTTAAATTTATTAAACTCGTTGAAGTTAATAACCTAAATATCTTTCTTTCCTTTATTTTTTTGACCTTTCATAAATTAAAAAAACAAATAAAGAACACTTGTATCACCCTAGCATCCTATGATTTTTTAGGTTAAAAACAATTGACATGAACGTTTTGGTATATTCATGAGGAATGTTTTGGACACTAACATTCAATTTTATGAGCTCACAGTTCTCATTGATGGAAAAGGCCGAATACCTCAAAATCTAAGAAAAGAAAATTCAAGACTCAAAATGACTAGTGAATGGCTGCAAAGCATAGTTTTAAAACCCGGCCCGGCCCGGCGGGTTGACCCGGGACCC
>NW_011500085.1:29120-50979 GCF_000495115.2 Populus euphratica | reverse complement strand
GACCCGGCGTGACCCGGCCGACCCGGCGGGTTGACCCGGAAACCCGGACGACCCGGAAAAACCTGGTAAAAAACCCGGTGGTAACCCGTTGACTTTTATTTATTTTTTATTAAAACGACATCGTTTTGAATTTTTTTTAAAATAGAAATTGACCCGGCCGACCCGTTCGACCCGGTCAAAACCCGGTGACCCGGTCAAAACCCGGAACCCGGGCCTTGGACCGGGTCAGCCACCGGGCCGGGTTTAAAAACTATGCTGCAAAGCATTCAAAAGAGGTAAGAGTTTAGGTTTGTTAACTAATTGAATCCACTGGCCGTAAAATGCACTGGTGTGCATGGCAGGGTTATATATTACACCATTCGAAACTGAATAGAAGAAGAAAATGACTTTGTAGGATAGAGAAAACATACGTATCCCCAGTATAACTTGTAACTGCAAAACTGCCTCAAGGGAAGAAGAGGCTCTTCGATCTTTCTCACAGATCAGCAGGCAAGAGAAGATCAATCCTGCTTGTTACTTTCACGAGCCAGCCTAGCTCGATGTCTTAGCTCAGCCCTTTTCCACCGAACAATCATGTAACACAGGGAAAAGAGGGAGTTTATCTGCAAAAAAGATAATAGGGTCAGAATGAATAGCAAAAAAAAATAATATAGAAAATGCAAGCAGATGAAAAGGGTAACTTCAAACACCCACCAAAATAATGGTTGCAATGATAAGAAGAGGCCCAGACCAGAGTACTGAAAGAAAAAGTCCATGTGGATCGAAGTAATTCTGGCTTGCAAAGCTCCTCCAGCGGTCACCCATGACTGTGTTAAGCCTCTCTGCTAAGTATACACCAGCCACTACATGACATGAAATGATTAAATGAAATTAGATATCCAAGGACTTCAGCAGTGAGAATGGAAAGTACAATAGAAGAAAACATCAATGCATGTTAGCATGAACTCAGATTCCAGGACAGACATCACCCACAAAAATACAAGCTGATAAAATTTTTATATTGGAGAGTAAAGTGAATTAGTTCTTGCACTAGTTGGTCAACAGTTAGAAAGTTGATTTTGGGAAAAACTGAGTGATGACCCAAAAATTAGCTTTAAGAGTCTAAGAGTTTAGGTGACATCAGTGGCTCAATATTAATTAATTCACAAAATAAATACAGGATTCCAGAATCTAGGTAACTTTCTAACTACAAAACTGGTTTTGAGTTGACGGCTCTTGAAGCCTGTAACAATAATTTAATTCAAATTTCTAACATTTGGAGACACCAATTTAATAAGATTCACACATCAATCATATTGCAGAAAAGGTAGTTAATGATTTACGATATTAAATGCGAGTTCTATCCTGAGAATCTTTACACAATTACATTATCATTATTGGATGGCAACACAATGTACAGCAATAGTTAACAGACTAGCATAGTACTATTAAACTGCCATTCCCATGTTGCAAAACTAATAGAAGCACTATGCTTAACAACCATCCACAACTTCAGAAGCACTATGCTTAACACCCATCCACAACTTCAGAAAACAAATTAGCTTCACTAAATTCAACCAAATATTCATACAAGGCCATCAATCTTTTATCTCTCACACAGTCGCTGTTTATATGCAAGCTCAATATTTTAGCCACATTACTACAAAAACCAATTGTTTATACACAAGCACAGTATTTTAGCCACATCACAAGCAAAAACCAACTCATGTCATGTTATATAAGAACAAAGGAAGAAAACCCTAAAGTAACAATTGCAATTGCCCAATACATTAAATCCCAAAATGTCCATCTAAGACCACAAAAAAAAAAAAAAACCCGCAATTTCCAAAAATGCGCAAAGCAACAAAAAAAAGCTTCAATATTTACTGAAATTTCAAAAGAAGTCCTGTTTTTTTTAAAAAAAATCTGACAACCCATTACCGCATTTAACCCAAATTTACAGTCCCTGAATAAAAAATAAAATAAAATCTACTTCACTCACATTTACAGCATTACTACAAAATTAAGTTCAAAAACAAAAAACTTACAAGCTACAAGGAACAGACACATCTGGAAGTTAATATGTTTCCTTGAAACAACTGTTAGTACCAGCAACACGAGATGGAATCCTATTAGCCCCATCAGCCAAGGTTCCTGTCCGAAACAAAAAATTAAAACTTCTTTTTTATTTAATTTAATCATAAAACCCCAAAAACAGAAAAAGGAAAAGTCCTAAAAAAAGAGTACCGTCCAGTCAATGGCATGGAAGAAACCGATAAAATTATCAATGGCGGGTCGGAATCCGGATCGGAGCTCCGAGGAGAGTTTCTGGACAAGATCCGCCATTTGGTCCAAGTGAGCTTCCATTGCTGATTTCAGCTCTTCCATTTTTTTTCCCGCACTCTGCTAACACAGGATTCTAGGTCTAGCAGTGGCGATTTACTAGAGAGAGCTAACACAGGATTCTAGGTCTAGCAGTGGTGATTTACTAGAGAGACCTATGGTAGAAGTCTATTTCTGTGACTAATTACAACTTAGATTTCGCCACGTGGCCAAGCATCTGCAGGTTTACACGAACGACTTGTAGTTTCAAGGCACTGTACGACTTGGTAAACCCGGACTGAAGAATCCACAATCCAACGTCTGGTCTAAATTAGATTTTAATTTTAATTAAAACAAATGCTACCCTGAATAATTTCAAGAGTTAACTTGTTACTTGCTGGAACTGACCACCATGATCTAAACTCAACCATAGCACATCGAAGAATTATTTTAGAAAAAATAATATTATTTTAATAAATTAATAAATAACCTTAATACCTGACAATTTAATGATTCAGGATTGATGAGTATCATCATAATAAAACTACTTTGTAAATTCTCAAATATATTAGTAAAAATTTTCTTAGGTATTTTTTAATTTAAAAAGTTTTGTTTGTAAGGTGGTCTCTTAAGCCTTAATTAGTTTAAATCATTATAATTTAAATTTATTTTGCAAACCAAGCATTGATTAAGTGTTTTAATTTTTCTTCGATATTGTTAAATCAGCAATAAAAATAAATATACAAGTCTAATTCCAAATGAATAAAAAGGACAAGAATTTCCTCCTACTCATGCAATCTTTGATGATATCATAACAAAAAAGTTAAAAATTTATTTAAATTTAAAATTTGATTCTCATATATTTAATTATTTTAAATTAATAAAATTAAATTTTATTGTGTAAAATAAAATAGTAAATAAACAATAATGTTTTCATCAATATTGTAAGATCCTGTATCTAGATAATTAAAATAAATTATCAAGTTCAATTACAAACTAATACAACATGACAAAATCAAATTAAAAAAATGATAAATTATCAAGTTCAATTACAAACTAATAAAATCAAATTAAAAAAATGATCATAATATAGAAAATTAAAAAATTATTTTAAAAAAATCATTGTAGATTATTGTTACGATCCACGGTGATCTTTGAAAAGATCATTGTAATTTCTCAGGTAGCATATTTTTTTGTTTTAATATGTGTGCAGTAAGTTTAATTTTTTATTTTTCTGCTTATGTTATACTAAAACTTGGATGTTAAATCTTATGTGGGGAAGAAAATAACAATTTTATGTACTGTATGTGAGCTTGTAGGATTGTAGTTTTTTTTTAATTATTATTAATATTAAATTTTGATTGTTATAACCTTATATAATAAAGTACAATTATTAAAATGATTGTTGCTCATTGAAAGTACCAATGTGTTTTAATTGTTGTGCTGTTGTATTTTATGATCAACTACTAGCCAGCTTGTGTTTTTTTTTTAATAAAATAAAATATATTAATATAACAAGAATGTTCATGAATCGTCGCTAAAGTAGAATTCATTTACATGTCTCCCTGCTCTAACGATCCATGTACATTTTTAGAGCCTTTTCATATCATAATTCTTTAATATTTATTATTACTCATTTTAAAAACTAAGATTTATATATAATTAAAAAATTACCTCTTATAACTTAACTTGAGATTTGAACTATAGTACCAACTTGGAATTAATATTCATGCATGCACACCATCAAATTCACGAAACCGTGAAAGCTAGACACCATAAATATATAAGTTATGAAACTGTGGCTGCGGCAGCTTTAGGCCAAATTAACAACTTCGAAATTATACAGAGATTTTCATAATCATCTTATTAATAAGTTCTTGGCACTCATTGGTTTGGTTAAGCAAGATGCATGCATGTTTTATGTAAGTTAATGCACCAAAATGCTAGGAAACGAGGTTTGCTTGGTCATCACACTTGAGATTTGTTAGTAATTTGAGGCCAAAATTAGCTCTATGATCATCAAAAGGAAAAAAAGCATACCATATGGATGGCTAAGTTCTAGAATATTGATTAGAACTTGATTTTGAGAATATGGCAATATAAGGGTTTTATTTTTTTTGTTAGAGAAATGAGTGAGCAATATGTACTTAACTATATAGTAGGCTAGCAAGCAAGATTTAAATTAATTTTAATCTAATTAGCACAAATTACAACATGATCATGTCAAAACTAAGAGCTCTTATTTGATTCGAGTTACAAAAATCATGAATATGTTAGCTAGAAATGGGAACAACAAAGTAACTATCATGCACAAATATGCCATGCAGAGGCGGTAATTAAATACCTATCTTGCCACCCTAAAGAAATGCCTTTCCCATCATCTCTTTCAAAAACTTTAAACCCACCACAAAAATCTCCATCAAATTGAAGAGGACAATAATGAGTTCTAATTTTCAAAAGAAGCTTGGCTTGTATCAAGGACTTGGAGCTGAGTTTAATGCCTGCAAATCCATGGCCCTCCATCCTTCCTTTCCATGTTTCCATCTTGTCATATATTGGACAGTTTGCATCATCTTTGTCGCAGTTGAGCATCCTTTTGATATCTTTTCCAAGATGATTCTTCTCAATGCTTAATCTCTCTGGGCTTTCTAGAGGAAGACAATCATCTAAAGAATCAAACATTGCTGCAAAATAGTGCAAAGACTCCATGAATCTTGACAAAAAGCTTCTTGGGCTTCTGCTACCTTCTTGCTCCACCAAGACAACAATGGAGGGGTTAAGTGAATGTACTGATTTCAATGTGTCGGATATCTTCAAAGAATCGTTCAGAGTATTCAGATGAAAGACTAGATTCACAGCAACTGTTTCATTTTTCTTTTTCCTTAGGTTGATGAGCTTAGACCCTCTTAACAACCCTTGAAACTCAAAGACTAGATTGCGAAACCCTTTCGCAAAGCTAACTAATCTACTCTCAGTTTCTTGCAATTCTTCTATACCTCTGCCGAATCCGGTTATTCGCAGAGAAATTCGGTTGCCACTGCTTGCCTTTTCGGAGAGAGACTGTATTAAAGAAGGCCATTGAAAGCCATAGGAGACGTCAAAATCAATAACATGCAATGCACTGTTGTTATTCTCTTCTTCCTTCTCATATGCCTCAAGGATTGCCTGGTTTGCAGTGAAATGAGCAAACTGGTAATAAGGAGACACCCTGTAAAGATCTGTGAACGCCAAGAACTCTTCTTCACATGTTGGTTTCTTCATGATCATATCATAGAAGGGAGATTTCTTGCTGAGGAGCCTTGCTGCCAATCCATCAGAAAAATAAGCAACGACCCTTTGCACCGAATCACCGGATAAGGAGACACTTTGATACAATTCTGTTAGATTCTCCAAGGCTGAGCCTACATTATTCTTGTCAAGTGCTGTGGCAGCTATAAGAAGCAAGTGAATCAAGTGAAGCCCTTTGCCATTTTCTTCAACAGCTCCTTTCCTCTTATGGTCTAGTTTTAGCATTAGTTCCCTCATTTGGAGTAGCCTAAATATCTTCCCTTCAGTACAACCCTCATAAGTATTCATCAAAGGATTGGAAACATCCGCCCTTGATCTCTTTCTCTTCCTTTTCATGTCGCCATTGGAGTCTGTAACAATTGCTAGGCTAAGATTCAAAAGTTCCTCTTGATCTTCCATCAGTGTAAGAGAGAACTAAGGAAAAGGAATATTAAGGCAAGATGAACAAGTTTAGGACAAGCAAGAGAAGATGGTCATGGTTGAGTTTTTATGCAAGAAACGGGCATTGTAATAAATCATGTGGTAATATTCCAATGTGTCATTACAAGTGAATAGGACCAAAGACTAGAGGGATAAGAGATAGGATATTTTTTTTTTTTTTTCAGTTTCTCGTGCCAATGGCGAAGGGAGAGACAGAAGATGGGTATCTCTTTATTCTCGAAGAATTGATGTCATAGGTCAAGAAAGCATTTCGAAACGTTTCTATTTGTCCAATGCGATGCTTGAAAATACCATAGGAATTGGAATCCTTTTTGGGGTCTAATTTGGTAGTTCGGAAGTTGCTATAAAAGACATCATGAAGTCGACAAAAAACAGCGGGGAAAATGGGGAATCCAAACCTACCGTCCCCGACGACTTGTCCTCTCCTTTTTTCTAGATGCCATCTGCATGTGTTGTTAATTTTCTTGCTTAAAATCTTGTCTTGGATTTCTTAAGTACTGTAGCTTCGGAAGGGAGTTGAACTTGGACAGTGCCTTTAATGTTCTAAGCTTTCTATATACAATATGTATTTGAGTCATACTTGATTTATATATATATATATATATATATTTTAGACACTGGAATTTTTGGAAGCACTCTTCCACATTTCGGCATAAAAATGGTAATTCACAAATTAATGTTGAATCTACCACCCCTCTATACAACATAATTGCAAGCCTAAGAAGCTCACAGGTCTTGAATTAGCACTTTTATATTAATTAGGATTATTTATATCTAAATAGAATAATATAAATTATATTTTGAAATATTATCTAATAATTTAAATAGTTATTGAATTAATAATATAAATTATATTTTAAAATATTACCAAATAATTCAAGTAGTTATTAAGTTGAGATAATTTTTTATATAATATTAAGATTTTAATAATTAAACTATCAGAAATTTTATTATTCATTTTTTATATAATATTAAGATTTTAATAATCAAATGATCACAAGTTTTAATTTTATTATTCATATTTATTTGGTAAATATTAAACACAAAATAATATAAAAATACATAAATTTCAAAACTGAAAAGCTTTCAATTATATATTAAAATTTCATTCAATAACTTAAATATTAAATTAAAATAATTCTTTCACAAAACATATATTCTTCGTTTCTTATAAAATCTCATAGAAGGGAAATTAATTTTGATAGAAGCCGACGGATCTTCTCTGTCAAAAAAGTCATAGACTCTCTCCATGAATGAATACATCTAAAAGGGTCCGCATACAATGAGAGATCACATTAATCTTTCCACACCATTTTGTTTTTTACTTCTGAACATACACTCAAACCTCTTGACCCGGAATGTGAATATCAAGTCCAACCACGCTTTCCACAATCACTCCCCAGGCCATCAAACATCATTGCATCGGGACCAGCGAAAGTAGAGATATAATGGAAACTTCAACTTTGGCGGAAAACACTCTTCATCTTTAAATTTTATAAGCAACATGGTAGCTTAATTATCGGGTAATTAAGGAAACCGATGAGAGGTTTCACATGGGATTAATATATAAATTATACACGCAATGCTGATGTATATATGAGCAAACTTTTGAGAAATACGTATGTTGGCGGTCTGATCATGTATTTAATCATTTGTCTTTATTTTCTTGTCTCTACTATATGTAGTAGTTAGTACTTTTCTCGTATACTCTTAAAACTCTAGGTGCAGCTAGCTCCTTGTTTCCCATTTACTATTCTATTATACAAAAATCAAATTAAATGGATAAAAAGAATATATTTCGGTCCAAGGATTTGAGCAAGTTGCTTTAAGGAATATTAATTATATTTAGTCTTTACATTGAAAATTCCGTTTGAACGAGTCCAAGAAAACATATTTGAACCTTCACAACATAAAGAATGATGGGGGCGTAGCTGGTCAGATTTAGACTGTGGCCTTCATTGTCTTGTATATGCAAGACATGGGGCAATTATTTATATTTAAACCCTCCCTAATTAATATAAATTTGCCTGACAAAGCTTGAAATGCAAGGTATCACTAACCCTAGCAGTATATACATGAAGCCGACATATGGCGACCTCTTGGCGACGCTAAGCAAAGAACATGACTAGCTTGATTAACCTTGAAAATCTGCAGTGAAGGACAGGATCCCTTGAGTGTGTGGCGATGATTTCCTTATGTTATAATAGCGGTCCTTGAGTCATCCAATATGCAGACCATTTTCCGGACTTAGTTATCAATGTAGATACAGGCACTCACTATACAAAAGACCAATTTCTTAGAATATGCTGAAGATATGATATTAATTAAGGATCCTTTCTCAGCGTGAGTGTATTAATAATGAATTGGCTCTGAAGAAAAGTACTTGGTGCGTGTGTGCACGTGTGTATGTATATATATAACTGGGACAACGGTTTGGGTTGCAGTAGATTTGATGATCATGACCACAACTTCTTTTATTTGGTAATGATGTTGTTTTCATCATCAAGCAACTAATTTTTTTGTTTTGGTGCCTCTTGTCCTGCAGAATCAATTTTCAGATGATTTAAAAACACTAGGAAGCATTTTTCTTCGATAACAGTACGTACTTTAATGATCAGGCCAGGCAAATCGATTGCAAAAGGACTATTTATAATGATATTTGCAAATTGCTAGGTTTTTTCTATTTCTCAATCGTCTGAAGTTTCAAAACACATAAAAAGAACATTACAAGTGTGAAAAAGCGACCCTATTTGTTTGCAGAGATGTGTAGCTGTTGCTGTAGTAGAAATAAGTTCAAGAAGGCAATCATTCTATGTTTTGATTATCTTACCCCTTTTGTGATAATTCTCCCACGACTACATCATATTTGTTGATCACCTTTTTGGTGGAGAAAAATCATTGACAATATCAACATATTCATATCTATATATGCTCAATATGAACATGATTTGATCTCACATTATTCCAAGTCAACTCGGTTCCTTATACCAGCATATTTACCCCAGCACATATTCAACGCATCAGATTTGTTTTAGAAAATTCTCCAGGTCATTAGAGGATTCTTGAAAATGGGGAAATTATAAACTTTATGGCTTTGAAGAGGACATGATCAAATACTGTTTTTTAAAGAAACTAGCTGACAAGGTAATTATAAATTTGATGTTGGAGAGAAGACAAAGTCAGAAGTCAAAGAATTAATAGACTGGACTGCTAGCAAGATTATATATATATATATATAAATTTTCATCTTATTATATCTCTTTGTATTTCTTTTTCTAGTAAGATGTGTAGATAGGTTGATTGCGTCTTTCCATCACACATATTCAGAGACGTCTCTAGCTCCTTCACTGACACCGAATTAAAAAATTGAGATAAAATGGATAATAAAATACAAATATATCACTTATTTGTTGCAGGTATTTTTACCAAAAAAAATAAAAATAAAAACCTATCATACATGGATAGTCTTGTAGAAGTATTTGTAGATTAATTGGACAATGCTTAGTTTAAAAAGAGGCTTGGATTGCACAAAATAACCGTTTTGAAAGGATCGTATTTAAATTTTATTAAAAGATTCAAAAAATTTGGTTTTATAGACATTGTAACTAGTGGAGGTCTAGAATACCTCTATATTAGACCTGGATGCATTTAGATCAGTTTTGTCTCTTTTTTTTTTCTAGTTTCTTTAAGATTTTTTTTTCCTTTTTGATTAGAACTCTTATTTTTTTTACATTTTTAAAATTGGTTTTTTTAAGTTTATTTAAGTACTTGTCAACTTTTTTTTAGTTTCTTTAAGATTTTTTTTTCCTTTTTAATTAGGACTCTTATTTTTTTTTACATTTTTTAAATTGATTTTATATGTTTATTTAAGGACTTGTAAACTTTTTTAAAAAAACTTATTATTTAAAGAGAAAATATTTAGTAATTATTACACACTAATTGACCAAAGAGTTATAAGACTTGAGCTTGTAATTTTTAAGGAGCAAACTTAGAATCTATCAATTGAGCTATACCCTTTAATATTAAAAACAAGATAATTTTAATTGTAGATCAAACTTAATAAAATCCAAACTTGCATAAATGATAGATCACCTCAAACATGTAATAACATGCTAAAGAAATGGGTTTAAGTAGTTTTGAGCAAATGAATGTAATATGGGTGATGAAAGAAAGGTATAAAGAGACTACATGGTGTAAGATTCTTAAAGCAATGAATGAAATATGATGAGGAGGTAGTTACCATGAGTTACCTCAATGAAATAAAATGAGTCAATAGTAAGTTACTTTAAATAAAATATGGTGAATAAGTAATTACTAAAAATTATTTTAAAATTATTTATTTGAAGGATGATGCAAGGTAATAAAAAAAACCAATAATTGTTACTTTGCAATTAAACTATGATTTCAAGATCTTCAAAACATGTTTATCAACGAGCATGTAATCAAAAAGAGATATAACTTGTAGGTAAATAGTTTGTAGAGTAATAATTTATAGGTAATAATTATTAAGTTTATAATAGTAGGCTTGCAGTTTAGATTATAATCAAGTAAACTTATAATTTTTACTATAAAATTAGCTCACGTTCTCCTAACAAGAAATTTTCATGCATATCTGTAATTAATTGAAGAATTATATCCTCAACTGTTAAGTTAATTTTTTGCATTCAAAATATTCATGTTATAAGATTACTTCACAAGTTTTTAATATGTTTCTTGCATACAAAATATCACAAAACTTAAGATATCATTACAAGTCTGGAACAACAAGTCTAGAATTGTAGGGATAATATCTAAAGTTGAAAATATTAACATCAAATTTAATATCTAACTTTTAAATTTAAAATCTTTTTAGTTGAGACATGAAAAAAGAAAAACTTGATACAATTATAAAATTTTAAATTAAAATTTTTATGTGATGATTCTATTTAGTAAAATTTTATATTGCTTATATTATTATTATTATTATTATTATTATTATTACCAATATACACATTACATATGTAATTATAAAATTTTAAATTAAAATTTTTATGTGATGATTCTATTTAGTAAAATTTTATATTGCTTATATTATTATTATTATTATTATTATTATTATTATTATTATTATTATTATTATATACATTACATATGCCAGAATAATCAAACTCAAATTATAATTGAATGAAGAAATCGATTGCAAGTTACTAGCTCGATGAAATCGTAAAACCGCGAAGGACTTGTCATAACCATTGAAGTACCGACTAAGAACTGCTTCATATATAATTATATAGAACAAACAAAACCATAATTTTATGGAAAAATAAAATAAAATTGAACGGAGGATAAACTGCATCAATATAAACGGCTATGAAGGCTAAGAATACAAGGAAAGTGAACGCGATTTGGATTTACCTTTGGTCTTTTCTTGCTTCCAATGGTTTGAATGTTCTTTCCAATTAGAGAATTGGTCGTTCGTGTGCTTATCACAAGGCAAGAAATGATAGATTCTTTGATTAAAAATAGATAAAGAAAGTTGAATTTGATTGATATTAAAAGAGTTGAAATGATAGATTCGTAATTATCATGGAGGTCATTTCTTACCAAAAACCCTTTGCCCTAGGAATCATGGCAGCGGCCGATATTCATGTTTTTTTGTGAGATATCGGCATGAGTCGTTATTTCGCGTACACACACCGATTCACCAGCATTAATTTCGAGCTAGAGGACACCCTTTTCCTTTCAAACACTAACATAAGAACGGAAGAGAGATCCAAATCTAAAATTAAAATTTGAGTAATTAAAGTATTGTTTGGTATGGTTTTTAAGTTTTTTTTTTTAATTTTGATTTATAGAAAAAGGTTTTAAAAAATGCTTGATAAAAATATATATCTTGAGTTTAACCTTGTTACAAAGTTTTGATTTGATCTAAGATTTAAGTTATAAATTCTACTAGCATGCTTATTTTTCTCCCAAAAAAAAGTTGTTTAAAATTATTTTTACTAAACATACTTTCTTAATATTGTAAAGTTATTTTAAATTATTTTTGTTATAAGTTTTTTTTAATTTTTGACTCATTAAAAAATTATAATTTTTTTGTTAGAAATTAATAACTTTTAACTTAAATTAAGATTTTGTTGCAAAATTAAGTCAAGTTTTTTTATTTAATTCCAATTTAAAGATTCTAGATTTTAACTTATAAATTCTACTTGCAATAGATTTCTTCTTCTAAAAAGTTGTTTTAAGTTATTTTTACCAAGTATGTTTAAGTTATTTTAATTTATTTTTATCATAAATTATTAGAAACAACTTTTAGATTGTGATTCAAAATTCAAAATTATTTTTTATAATGCATAAAATATAAATTTTAATTTTTCATGAATTAGAATTTTAGTTAAGAAGAGATAAACCAACAATAGTTGGTTCAAATGCTTCCATGTTTTATTTTAAATAAAATTTATGTTCGAGTTTCGTAGATAAAATACACAATTACTAGAAGAAATTTATTTTTTTTGTGAGCCAACACAACTTGAGTGAATTAGTTAAAATATAATAAACTTATAAATATTGGGGTTTAAACAAAAATAAATAAATAAATATATAGCACTACTGTTCAGTGGGCATTAATGGTGCCTTCAAATTGAGAATTTGTTAGGTACTTTAGTTAAATGTCCCCATAAAACTATATCACTTCGAAGAAGACCGTGATCTAATCATTGCCTAACCTCAATGGAAATGCACCAAACTCAAAAACTTCCTCTCGAAGAACAGTAGAGTTTTTAGAATTTTGATAAGAGATGGTGTCGATTTTCAAGTGCAAACACCAAGATATGCCCCACATGGTGGCGCAATCCAAGCCTATCGACCAGCAAAGGTCAGGACAAAAAAATGTCACCTTGTATGCCGTCTG
This sequence comes from Populus euphratica, assembly GCF_000495115.2. Lineage (NCBI taxonomy): Eukaryota > Viridiplantae > Streptophyta > Magnoliopsida > Malpighiales > Salicaceae > Populus > Populus euphratica. The sequence continues at coordinate 38,060 of NW_011500085.1, read as the reverse complement.
AAACTTCATACACACTCACCCCGATCTCCTCTTAGAGTTTATCCAAATTGGTGGCAATAATTAAGTTCAGAGATTGAGACACATGGTTTTCTTTTTCTTCTGCTATAGTGCAGTTCGGCAGGTAATGACAGACATTTTAGAAGACCTTTATATATATATAATCGTTGATGGATTTATTAAAAATATAGAAGGAATAAAGACAAAACACAGATATCTCTATTTCCTTAATTGTCTTGAATTAATATTATTAAATTATATGTTAATACAAGTTGAATTTATCTCTAAATTATAATATTTACAAGTGAAATGCTTCTCGTTAGCCTATAATCAAGAAAAAAGAAGAAACAAAGTTATTGAAGAACACTTTAGCAGACCTGTTAAGCTGCGGGCATGACTTTTCTTGACCTCTTTCTTTCTAAAGATGAGATTAAGGGCTGATCCTAGCAGTGGCCAATTTGTTCTGATGGCAATGAAAGCGAGAAACCACATTGATATGCGTTTCTGTTGCAAAATATGATTGAAGAATTTTCTAACAGGAAAACAACGTTACCTCCAGAAACATTAGTATGTTGATTAAAGTGGAGAAAAGAGAACAAAACCTTGAAGATTATATCCTTCCACAATTAGACGAGGTCCGAAAACAACGATTTACATTCACCAACGCATATCTGATAATAATTCGTTATCAGTTTGATGAGAAGAGTAGGAGTAATTAACAGAAAGTGCACCTTTTGTACATGCATGTATGGACTAGAGTGTAGAACACCAACAAGAATTTCATCTACAGCCCTTGACCAGTTGCGAATTAGAAGAGATTTGGGGGGGTTACCAAAGGAAAGGTAAGAAAACGCCACAGCTAATCCCATTAAAATTTAAGGTCTATCCATCTGTCCGCCCCAAAGAATGACATCTGCAAATCAGGACAAGACTTGTAAATCTGGGAAGATGAACTATTACGTACATTTATAGCCATGACATCATCTGAGTGTTGAATTGATTAGAGTCTAGTGTTCTACTATCAGAAAGGTAAGAAGTACCAATAGCTGTTTGCCGCTAATCCTTCAAAGAATGCCAGATGCCCTCCATGCTGTGATGTAGCCAACACAATGTTTGGGTTTGCTCTCTGAAATGGTCAAAAGAGAATTCAAATCTCAGAATAACACGAAAGTGGGTTGTTAAGGACACAAGTTATTTCAGTATCACAGAAGAGGATCCGCCTGCAATCATCCCATGGAATGGCTTCTCTAGTGCAGATTGGATTATCCAGAGCACTAATGCATAGCGTTGGCACCGATACATTCCCCAACATATAGTCTGAAAAATATATGATACTTTTGGATGCTTAGAAGACAAGCGAGCGAGAAGGAAGAGATGCAAATGTCAGTTACTAACACCTCAAATTTTCCAGTAAGGCAGGTTGCATAGTTGTAATGATCCCAGAAAGCATTAGGAGAAATATTATAAACAAATTTATGATGTAAATGCCATCTTAAAGTGAAAACTTCTGCTATTTTCAAAATTATTGGCTTTCAGGTTATGCAGAAGAAATAATTCTTTAGCTGTAGAAAATGAAGAGCAAAGAAAAACATGTTAATAACATGAAAGCTACACCCCAGAAGAGCCATCTTAGCTACAGTGACACAAGATTTGAAAACAACAGAAAGTAACTAGAAGATCCAGATAACTTTGAATGGACAGTAGAAATCGAGGAACTGCATTTCTTTTTCTTGTTACCATTAATCTTGTCAGTAAATCTCCACTTTGATGATTATGATTTGAATTTAGAAACCACCCTATATTGTAGATTTTGTACTCTGATATTCAAAGAATTCAGATTTCTCCAGTCATAAACAGTGCCAAAATACTCTGCTTAGTATAAATTCAATCCTTCAAAGGCTCTTCATTCCTTGTGGAAATTCTTCTAATTCCCGTAGAAGAATACCACTCCAATCAAATCTCTGACACTCTTAACTTAAAGTGAAAGGAAGGATATATCAGAAAGAATAACCAATGGTAGCCCAAACAACTGTCAGCAAGCTAAAAAGGAGGTAAGCAGGAATGCATGTACAAGATTCAACACACAAAAATGTTATAATATGATCTGACCATATTTTCTCAGTAGATTGCTTCTTTTAAGACAGAATTTCAACCGTTTGCAGTGGTTCTATATTATTGACTTCTTGTTAGCGCTCCAATGTAAAGTAGATGTTTAAAATCTAAAGGGATAGAAGCGCATAATTTATATGTGACCCTTAAGAAGTTCAAGGCTTTTACCAGGAACTTTACATTTAGCCTTGATAGCTTTATTTGACAGAAGATAAATTAAAGATGAAGTAACTTCATCTACGAATGTCCAAAAAGGCAATAATTTGGAGACAATAATGCTCATGGTCATAGTTTTAGGCAAATAATCGGCCAATGCAGTTGATATGTGAACCAGAAAAACATCACAGTCGGCAAGTAATTGCTGTCAACACAGAATTCATTTCTGAGAAAAACAACAAGTATAAGATGTAGCAACTAGCTTCAACTGTCAAGTAAACCAATATTAATCCCACATTATATTTCATCTTTCTCAGCTCTACACAAGTAATCAGCGAAAAAGAGAGAAGAAACTTGCAGTAATTGAAACACCGCCAACTCCTCAGTGGTTGCCAACAACAACATTCCATCCGTGTTTAGCCATGTTGAAGGCAAGATTCTTCAGATACTAAAATTCAAAACAAGTAAGAGATCCATTATTGTCCTATTTCATACACATGAATATTCACACACACACACACGCTAGCATGCAAGAATCATGCATAAGAAAATATTCAGCATGCATCCATGTCTCTACACTTGAACATAGTCCATCAAGATTCAACAGCACAAAACTAACATAACAAGTTTCTGATAGGCTGTTAAAGCATTCAGAAGGATGAAGGGGTACTGCTCAATGCTTTAAAGCATTGAGTCCTGGCTCTATCAGCACTGTTTCTGCTTGTCCTGCATGTAACTCTGTTTGAGAGAAGACAAACTTTGAAAACAGAAAGCAAAATAACTAATAAGTGAATGTCAGTGTTGGATGAAGTCCAGTCGTTTGATTCATTTGTTGTGGAGAGACCAGCAACAGCAGCAAGTTTCTCTGCACACTGGTAAGTTTGCTGCAATAAGTTCCGAGAATATTTCAACCTCACCATGAAAGAAAAGTCTCTCCATCAGATCTTTTAGGCTTATACTGATTCAGGCATTCAGGTTTGGAGTCTTGGTTTCTTGACATAGTTTTCGAATCATCAGCCAAGATCCTTAAAAGACTAGAAGGGTTAACTAATTGTGCCCATCTACTTGTCGCACGTGTGCGGCGTCGCGGTGATCATTCTCCATCCATACTAACGATGGGATGTGGTGTATTTCTAGCAAGATATGAAGAGACAAGGAATTCTTGTCTCTTATCAGTGAAAACATTGAATGGGAGTCGCCACCTAGTATTCTGGTAACTAGGAACCCTAACTGGTTTTTAGAGATCAGGTATGGAGACTGGTTGCGTAAAGGGACGGTATTAGCACCCCGATTACGCCCTACCTAAGGTAGACTGCATTGTTTTGTCTGATAAAATATGAAATTATGTTGTGGTATCCAATTATATGTGTATCTAAAACCAAAGAACCTTTTAAAATCAAGAATACATGTTATGTATAACCTCATAATCCCTGATACTAAACAAAACAAAAAAATTTCTTGTTGTTTTTTATATTTTGGCCAATGTTCTCTTGACTTTAATAAACTGGTTATTGAAGCCAAAATGCATGCTAAAATATTATTTTTGATGTATGAAAAATACAATATGATTTTTTTATATATTTGTGTAGCTTTGAGACACTTGGCCGTATGCACAAAAATATTTTTTTTTTATTTTTGTTGATTTAAAAAAAAAAATCATCAGCCAAGATCCTTAAAAGACTAGAAGGGTTAACTAGCTGTGCCCATCTACTTGTCGCACGTGTGCGGCGTCGCGGTGATCATTCTCCATCCATACTAACGATGGGATGTGGTGTATTTCTAGCAAGATATGAAGAAACAAGGAATTCTTGTCTCTTATCAGTGAAAAATTTGAATGCGAGTTACCACCTAGTATTCTGGTCACTAGGAACCCTAACTGGTCTCAGAGATCGAATATGGAGACTAGTTACGTAAAGGGAAGATATTAGCACCCCAAATATGCCCTACCTGAAATAGGTTGCATTGTTTTGTCTGATAAAATATGAAGTCATGTTGTAACATGAAAGTGTGAAATACGATCAACCCAGATCGAGATGATAAGGGCTGCAAGCACTATGTGGCAGGAATACGAGTACAAAAATTAGCCGGGAGAACAGATTTTAAAAATGGAAAAAGAGAAGCATCGATGGATATGAATTCAAAGTGTGCTTGCAAAAACTTTCAAATGCCAGCATTTTGAATCATTCTTCAAGTTCTTATGATGGCAACATCATTTTGCAAAAAGCTGATCAGACAAAAACTAAGCAGTTCAGCTGGCAGGCCCCCCTCCCCCAAACCCCAATAAAAAAGAACGAAAGGAAAGCAAAAGGAAAGGAAAGGAAAGGAAAGGAAAAAGGTTATAAAATTCGTGGTTTCAGTTCCAACAGAACTCGAAGCACAATCACAGGTTATAAATATTCATCAACACCACAGTAGACTGAAAAAAATATTGCCTAGATGTTGGATACGGTACAGAGCTTCCCCCTGGATATGTCAGTCCTATGTTAGCAGTACATGTTTTCGACAAAATAAGCATGCCAAATAAATAATCAAAATAAGTACGCCAAAACAAAACTTTGGAAATGAAATTTTCCCTACGATATTGTTATTAGATAATTAGAGCTGGGAATAGGATTAACCATGACTCTATATTTCACTTAGACAAGCATGTTCACACAGCCATATGGACATGACTCTAAAATGGCCATTTGTGGCCATTTGATTAAGCTATTTCGACAAACAGCTGGCCATTTTGGCCTTTGTTACATCCCCCAAATCGACAAACAGCTGGCCATTTTGGCCTTTGATACATCCCCAAAAAAAAAAGGACCAATTATAGACGAGTCACCAGTCTTTAGAAGTTAAAAAAAAAAGTCAATGGAATGCAGCAGTGACAGCCCTTTTGTTTGAGGGGATGTCAGGGTTTGGAGATGGAAGCATGGTGAATGCCAATATTCCACTAACTGCGGCTGCAACAGCTCCTACCACAAAAGCTGGTGGATTGCCTCCTCCAAAAAGGTCATCCCAAGGTCCACTTGCTACAGACACCACCATCTGCAAAAATATAATTAAACCAGCAATTGAGTTAATTCATCCTTTCTTTTTTCCTTTTTTCCCTTTCCATCAACATATTATATTCCCTTTGTTTTTTCTTTTTTTTCCTTTCCATGATTTGAATAAGATTCTTTTCTTCTCTTCTTCAAGTTCTGTATTTTGGTGCACGGAATCGCATAATTGAAGTGTCAGTCTATCATTCTTGGGGTTCACAGAATATCATGAGTCAGAGAAGAACAAAGATGTAACCTTGTTCTGTCTGGAAAAAGTTTATGCAACCTTTCCAATAATTTCATAAGCCAGCATTACACCCATACTTCGAAACCAATATAATGCTTGCCCTTGAGTGCTTTTAGTAGCCCATGCTAACATGTCTAGATGCGGCATTCCATACATTCCAATAGATCATTACATAAAAAGATAAGTCATAGTTGTCAGACTACGATTTCTTTATCTAATTAAAGAAGCATAATACTTAGTGGAATACTGTTTTCCTTTTATGTTCAAGTCAGCAGATCACTACTGTGGCATTGTCCAGTGCTGAAGGACTTACAAGGCTAGGACTCAAGATGAATCCGAATTGAATGCACTCCTAGAAACCATCATCAAATAAATATATGGCATAAACTTGTAGAGGCATTATGCTTGGAAAAACAATCACTAGAATTTATAACAGCAGTGTGCATTAACAGCATGAAGCACTGACCTGTGGTATAACTATTGACAGATTGAGAACTCCCAGAGAAAGCCCTATAATAAATTTGGAACAAGGGAATTAACAGTTTAGGAGGGTACTTTACGAATCACCAAAAGCCCTGCTTTCATTTTCTTCAAAAGGGTTGGAATTAAAAATTTTACCTTGGCCAGAACCAGAGGTGTTAGAAAAGATTGATGCCAGAGCAAAAGGGATGCTGTAAGTTATCTGCAAAACATGAGCCATCGTTGGTTAATCATGAAAAACTTCGAGTCTTGTTTCACTAATTAATAACTTAAAATTACGATGATCAAATTAATGTTATTCAAAGAATTAAAGATATGTTCTTCAAGTTCCATTAAAACAGCAGTTGCAGCTTTTCCAACAACAATCGCAGCAGTAGCTACCACACAATTTTCATTAAATGCACACATTAATATTGGATATATTTCCATTAATTTGACGTTTCACTAAATCCATGCCCCTTATAAAATATTGAGAATCTTGGCTTTTCATTAATTAAGTGTTGCTAGGTAACATCATAATCTGCCTAATCCAACCAAACAAACACATTCAAGAAGAAACTCAGACGAGGGCAGTTAACGTTTGCTGTCCATGCATTGGAGGGCCAAAGAAAGTAATCAGAACTCAAAAACTAGCCATTTGTAAACTACGTGGCTCCACGCAGGTACAGGTTCCTAGAGACTGAAGATTTCACACTTGCAGTCATAGGGAGTGCTGTCCCCTGTCCTCTCGTTTATGTCTCTGATAATATGATCAACCTATTTATCTTATCTTACCTAGTTATGCTATAAAACTGTGATTACGGTATTTCAAATTCAACATGAACATATTAAAATTAAAATTAAAAAATATATTAAAACAAATTTCGTGGAGCAATCAGTTTGTTAAAAATTATATGACAGAAAAAAAAAATTAAAAATCAAAGTGTAAGTATTATATGGAAATTGAATTAACTAATTTTTAAGTCAAATTTATGTTGAAATTTCAATTCATAATGTCAAGTTTACTCACGAAACAATACTGGAAAAGAAAGTAAAGCTAGCCCAACAAGAACTTACCGCTAGAGGTATGCCCATAACGGCAAAAAGGGCTAAAGCACCAGCCTTGATACCAGGCGGCGGCGGCAAGAGGTGGGTTCCTCCATTCACGGTGGTGTACCTTCTGTTGGACTGAGCCAATTTGGTTATCAAAATAGTCATAGCCAAACAAATAGCCAAGACAAAATTCACAATCCCCCACAGCCTCTTAACCCCACCAACCCCACGAGCCAAAGCCTCCACACCAAGCGAAGTAACTCCCAAAACCACCGAGTTAAGCATCAACCCCAATGCACCTGCACGGACCCCATGATCATACATCTTGAGTTGATCAGCATTTCCACTTGAATCACCACCGTAAACCTCTCTCCCCATCCAATCAGTATCAAACAACAGGAAAGGGAACCAAGCAACCCAATTTAGACACGTCACCAAAAGTAGGATCCACATAGGTCTTTGCAAGGTCTTCAAAGCAGCAAATATTTCCCCAAAAAAGGGCAGTGGCACCGACACTTTGGCTTCTCCAATCGCCTCCTCTTCCTCCTCCTCGTCACCGCCTTCACCGGGACTTCCCTCCGGCGACCAGGGTTTTTCACGTACGTAAGAGAGAGCTAGAATTGTTAATATTAAAAGCAAGGCAATAGAGATAAAGAAGCAAGATTTGAGGTTTGCACAGTAGACATCACAAGCTTTGGTTCTTGAAAATGGAAAAAGTTTGTATAAGTGAGTGTAAGACCCAGCTGCATAGCCAAGAACATTGCCAACAGCCATAAAGAAAGAGAAGAAAGCATTGGATGTACGTGTCTTCTTCTGATTCGTCCCTGAAAGATCAGCAAGAAATGCCCTACATGGACCTTGAAGCATGTTATTAGCAACATCAAGAATCCAAAACCCTACAACAAACACAGCAATGGCTCGTGGTTTAGCTGTTTTGGTTAGGGAATCACCAGAAAGGTGGCCAATGTCAGCGGCATAGCCAATGAGAAACACGGCAATGGTGACGAAAACAGCACCCGCCGCGATAAATGGTCGGCGACGGCCAAAACGAGATGTGCAGCGGTCACTGTGGTAGCCAACTACTGGCTGGACTAACATCCCAGAAATCGGCCCACAGAGCCAAATGAAAGCCGCCCATGTGTGAGGAATGCCTAAAAGCTGCACATATGGGGTTAACAAAGAGAGCTGGAGTGCCCAACCAAATTGAATCCCAGCTGCTATTGATGCAACCATTATGATCTTTCTTAACGGGCCAGGTTTTACTGAGGAGGGCAGTTGTTGAAGATTGGAAGAGGAGGAAGGGGGTTTGTCTTCTTTTCTAACTCCACTCTCCATATTGCTAGCTCGCTCGCTCTCAAATATTTCTTGGTTTCACAACAAGGGGTTTTTGAGATTGTGTTTTGAAGATGAAAAGGGAAGCGAGTTTGCATGGGAATTTATAATGGGAGAAAGTTGGGTGGGTGATGTCAAGGAAAGTTTGAGCGGGTAAATAAAAATTAATATGGTCTTATCCGTTTAAGATCGTGTCTTCTTCAGTCTCAGTTCCGTATGTGACTGTAGGGTGCAGATTCTTTGGTGCCAAGTATGTTGCTGCAATTAAATTCTCTTTACCTTATTAGGGTTTAGACATTGCTAATTTTCTGTTTCTGTCATTTGCTCATTAATTCACATTTTCTTCCATAGACTTTCAGTCATTTATTGACATCACTGTCTTTTTTCGTAAGGATACATGGAAGAACATGCATGAGGAATTCCTTTTTTGGAGACACGTGTACAGCAGCAATATATTAAGCTTTTGCTGTTAAACAGATTACAAAAGCGTTTGCAGAAGATCTCTCTCTCTCTCTCTCTCTCTCTCTCTCTCTCTATATATATATATATATATATATATAT
>NW_011500085.1:28086-28626 GCF_000495115.2 Populus euphratica | reverse complement strand
TATATATTCAGCATCTTGATTATGTTTAACTTTCAAAGCTTGGTAAAATGGACAGCATTATCTCAGATCTAAAAAAACCCTATTAGCTTCAACTTTCATGTATATCCATAAGAAGAGCTGGTATAATTCAAAATCATATCACGATTTAGGTAATATACCTGCTTCATTCAATTCATTAATCTCCAAGTAATAGTTTTTGTTGTTTTCTATATAATTTTATAATAATCACACGCATTCTTTTTCATATAGTATACCCCGAACGTTTTGCCTCTTGCTTTGATTTGAGGATCCATATCTGACACGGGTGTTGTTCAACGTTCATACACTTGTTTTGAATTTGGTTATTTGCTCAACTTTCTTCGATTTCATTTCTTTATACATATATTTGGGGTGTAAGATTCAATATCAGGAAGTATCTATTAAAAAACTATTTTAAACTATTAGGTTATTTTGTATTTAATTTTTATTAAATAAATAAAGATAATGAGATTTAAACTAATGACTACTTAATTATCAAGACTCTAATATCATATTAAAGAA
>NW_011500085.1:22626-28076 GCF_000495115.2 Populus euphratica | reverse complement strand
TCTCTCTCTCTCTCTCTCTCTCTCTCTCTCTCTATATATATATATATATATATATATATATATGTATGTATGTATGTATGTATGTATTCTAAATTCTAATTTTCAAGCTACGTCTGTTCTTTATTCAAGATATTTTGCTTCTGGGGTTCTTAATTCCTATTTATTAACATTTCTAATAAATTTTCATCTTATTTGGTAAGCTGTAATTACTTTTGTAATCGGGTATTTGGAGTAATAATTAGATTGTATTCCTATCATAGGTCATTATATTATTAATTTATGAATATTAATTAGAGATAAATATATGGAATTATATCTAAAACCTTGTTTATAAATTAATTGTTTGAGTTAATTAAAAAGAAATTAGCACAGCACTATATATGTCGACTGTCTCGTTCCCCAAATAGTTAGGTGCGCAATTTTAATCCTAAGTATAATAATTAAGAAAAAAACATATATATTTCAGCATCTTGATTATGTTTAGCTTTCAAAGTTTGGTAAAATGGACAGCATTATCACAGATCTAAAAAAACCCTAGCTATTAGATTCAACTTTCATGTATATCCATAAGAAGAGCTGGTATAATTCAAAATCATATCACGATTTAGGTAATATACCTGCTTCATTCAATTCATTAATCTCCAAGTAATAGTTTTTGTTGTTTTCTATATAATTTTATAATAATCACACGCATTCTTTTTCATATAGTATACCCCGAACGTTTTGCCTCTTGCTTTGATTTGAGGATCCATATCTGACACGGGTGTTGTTCAACGTTCATACACTTGTTTTGAATTTGGTTATTTGCTCAACTTTCTTCGATTTCATTTCTTTATACATATATTTGGGGTGTAAGATTCAATATCAGGAAGTATCTATTAAAAAACTATTTTAAACTATTAGGTTATTTTGTATTTAATTTTTATTAAATAAATAAAGATAATGAGATTTAAACTAATGACTACTTAATTATCAAGACTCTAATATCATATTAAAGAATTAATTTAATTTAATAACTTATATTATTAATTTATATTATTTTCTAATTATATTCAATATAAAGTATGATTAATCCTAAATAAAAGTGAAGAATCAAAGTAAGATAGTCTTGCTTCGTACAGTCTATTTCTTAACATCTCTTAACATCGTTATGTGCATTACAATATCATAATAAATCAAACATGATATTGCATTTTGAAGCTAAGTTATTAAAGGATTATTTTAATTTAAAAACTTAAATTGTTATGTAAAATTTTATAATATAATTTATATAATTTTTAATATATTTTTTTAAGTAAAAGTGAAACTTGCAGAAGATTATATCAATGTTATGTTTAATTTTAATAAATAGAGATAATGAGATTCGAATTATTTAGTTATCAAGTCTTTAATATTATATCAAAAATTATTTTAATATAAAAATTTAAGTTATTAGATAAGGAGTGTTGTAGGCAATATTGTAATGATATTAATATTTATATAAGTATGATCTTGATAATGATTAGGGGAAATTAATTTGGGATTAATTAAGGGAGTCGACTTGATGAAGCAAAGACTATATCCAACGAATGATACACAGGCTTAAATGGGAAATATATTCTTCTTGCCTGATCTTGATTTGAAGGACGCAAAGTTGTGGATGCATGATAATATGCCAAGTAAACCACAGTACTCTCATGCGTAGTTCTCCACCTTTCTCCAAGGTAATGAACGACTGTAACGAAATGCAATAATATGAGCATCAAGATGCCTTATCCACAAGGGTTGCTTTATTCCCATTACACTTAAAATCAATTTCCCAACACGTAAATGAATCAATTAAAGGGTTTTGATCCATTGTTTAAGCTCATTCAACACCAAAATTGACCAATGGAAACAGTACTGATGTAAAAGGAGATATATCTCTCTTCTCCATGGAGTTAGGCATGCAGGCAGAGGATTAAGAAGAATCATCTTGTGTGTGTGTGCGTGCGTGCGTGCATGGATGGTAGCACGCATGGATGACGATGCTGATGAGATCTAGCATGGTGAAATTGTCTGAGATTATCCAGTTTGTGGGAGAGTTTCGCACCCCGAAGACTGTAAAAGCAGCAATTCAAAGCGGAGAGAGAAAGTGGTCAGAAATCTCATTGACTTGTGAGCAAGCAATTCAACGTCCGTTAGGGATAACGGAGAGAGAGAGTCACTAGCTTCTTATTGGTTCTTGACTTGTGCCCACTTTTTGGAAAATGTGTTACTAGTTATGTGCACACTACATTGTTACGCATTATTATTAATTAATTAATTACTAATTACTAATTAATTGACATTAACAACACATTGAAACATTAACAATACAATGAAAATACTGTAGTAATTAATTGTACTTTCCCCACGTGTTTGTTTTAGTGCGGCCTCGAAAAAACCATTTATTTATATTTTTTTTCTTTTTCAAATTTTCTCAGTTATTATTTTTTATTTTAATCTTTAATATTATATTATTTTTATTTATTTATTTTATTCTGATTATATATATTGGAAGTTTGATAAATTAACTTATAATTAGTATTTTTTTCTTAATTAATTTTTTTTCCAACTTCATCCTTTAATATTAATTTAATTAGAAATTATGATTCATTGTTTTATTTATTTTTTATTAGTTTAATTTTTTTTTCATGATCTCAAAATAGTATTTAATAAGTTAACTCAAGTTGTTTTTTATGTTTTTAATTAATTTTTTCATTCAATATTAATTGGTTAAGAATTGAGTTTTATAATCTATTTTGATTTTTTAATGATAATATCTTGGTCTCGTGATATAAGTCGCAAATTTTGATATTTTAAATATGATTAAATTAAATTATTTTTTTAATTCTTTTAAGAGGTTATATCAGTATGATATTCTTCAATATTAAATTTATTTTTTTATTGGGTTATTCATGTTTAATAACACGGGTTATTGGTTTGAAAGGTTAATCCAGTTGATTTAGATTTTTTAATTGATTAATTGATTTTTTTAAAATTTTATTATTTTATATTATATTGGGTTAAGAATTAAATTTTATGATTTATTTTTATTTAATTTTCATGAGATTAAAAAAAATGAAATGCAACCGTCTTAGATCCTACATGACCAAATGTCTCCCATGCTATTTATATATAGTTCCATGCCATGAGGTGATCGAGCGGGAGAGATTCTCCTTCAATAATGTTCATCTGCTGGATCATTGTATAAAAAACAATTAAATCTTATTCCATGTAACCACCATTCTCTTTTTCATTCTCCTTTTCTTTTGATAATTCTGATCGGCATTCTTCAAAGGTGAAGACAAATTGGTTTTTAAGCAAGCTATATACGTTAGGTGACTATGTGTAGAGATTTTGACTTCTTTAATATTTACTTGTAGATATTTAATATATTAAAAAATAATATAAACTATATATTAAGATTTTATTTAATAATTTAAATTATTGAATTATATTAATTATTAGATATGATATTAAAATTTTGATGATCAAGTAGTTATAAGTTTGAATCATATTATTTTTATTTATTTGATGAAAATTAAATACAAGATAGTATAAATATGTATATAAGTTTTAAGCTCAAAAAACTTTAATTTAAAAGGAATATATCTTAAAATTTTATTTAAAAACTTAATTTTTTTGGTTAAATTGATTTTTAACATGATAAATATGTTATATTATATTGAATATAGTGACACTTATAACAACATTATTTTTTTAATTTTAAAGAATTCCTTTTAATTTGGGTACATGATGGTAATCACCCTCAAAATAAATGAATCTATTAATAAAAATTTAATTATCAGGATAATTAATTAATGTTTTTTAATTAACTTTGATCGAAGAGATGATATATATCAGGGTTTAATATTCCTTCTCCACTTCATTACAAATAATATGTGGAAGAATATTTTGATTATGCCTCTCTCTTTTTTTCCTTTTTCTTAGTGTACATATAGGAGGGGAACATATTTGTGCTGCTTTTGACAACAATTAATTATTATAACATATGATTAGAGATCCCAATTAGACTAACAATTTCTTGAACTATGTCCATTGTCATGTACTCTCCCATAATGCCGAAAATCTTAAGAAAATATATATGAAACAACAGCAAAATTATGATTTAACTATCAAAATATTGATTAGAGCTAGGAAACTTGAATTTTCACACTATTTTATTGATGATTGTGCAATGAAAAAGACTTTGATTTGATGCAATAAAAAAGTTATTTGGGAATATGGTTTAACTTGTATTATCAAAAAATTCAATTTTTTTTGTTAAAATTTAATATAATTTATATGTTTTAGATTGTTTTGATATGCTGATATTAAAAATAATTTTTTAAAAAATAAAAATACATCATTGATATACATTTTAGCATGAAAAATTATTTGAAAAACAACTGCTGCCATATTAATATTGTGGAATCAAAGGAATTTTTCACTCTCTCTTTGCTTGTGTCGAAGAATAAAAAAATAAATAGAAGAATATCTTATTTATTTCTTTTATTTAACTTTTTTTTGTTTAATTATTTCAGTATTAGTATTTAGTGGAATTTGATTCTATTAGAACAGGAAAAGGCTAATCTCAGTTTATATGCCAAGGCACTCATCAACTGACGGGAATAGGGAACCTGCTGTCTCCTATCCTTTGCTTCTTGCAATGAATAAAAAACAATTCCAGAAGTATAATTAATTATGCATGTAGCGTGTGTTTTGTAAGTATTTTTGGTTTAAAACGGGTTGAAAAATAAAGTTTTGAATAAAAAAATTTAATTTTAATTTTTATTATTATTATAGTTGTGTAAAAACAAAAAAAAGAATCAAATTGCAGGATTCTTGGCAACAAGGGTAAGTAAGCTAAGCTCACCTAGTTTATCATGTCTAGCAACATCTAACTTTTGCTTTTTTTTTCTTTTTAAATTATTTTTTAATTTTTTAATTTATTTATATTTAAATTAATATTCTTTCTCTTTTTCATTTTATTTAAAGAATCTCTTTTAAATGATATATTTTTTTATTCATTTAAATTTTGAAGATCTTGTATGATTCAATTGTGATTTTTTTTATCTTTTATATAGATAAAATTTATTTTTTAAAATAAAAAATATTTCTAATATGTGTAGCCTTGTATAATTTTTTTTATTGTATTTTATTCAATTAATTTAATTTCTGTTTCTATTTTTATATTGTTTATTTGAATAAAAAAATATTTTAATAAATAAATTTAGTATACATAATTGGATAAATATTTCAACTTGTAAAATTAAATATATTGATTTAGATGATAAGAATCTTTTACTACTTGAGTAATCTTTTTTATTTTCTTATAACTAGCTAATTGTGTTTATCTATATATTGAATTTCCTAAACATTCGAAAGGGTAAATATCTCTCTCTCTCTCTCTCTCTCTCTCTCTCTACATATATATATATATATAT
>NW_011500085.1:10314-21224 GCF_000495115.2 Populus euphratica | reverse complement strand
GATGTCAAAGTGCAATTCACCAAAACCCTAGTTCCCCTCGTCATGTAATTCAAAACTTAGAAAACTAAGACCAATATAACAATCAAATTAAAAACATAAATCTAATATCAACTTTTAAATTATAGTTATTAAACTCAGTTCGAGATTAATCTAGTCAATAATCCAAATCCTAAATCACCCCAAAAAAATAAAAAAGAAATTCTATATTTTAATAGATACTTCATTACAAACAACATCCTCATCTGCATTACTAAAAAATTAAAGATTTTATAATATTATAGTTGAAGCTTGATACAAGAACACATTAAAAAGCAATGTAACATACATAAATGAATTCTTGTCAACACCTTCACTTTGATACAATGAACATATTAAGCTATTTTGCGTCCAAAGTACGGAAAACTACAATATGCTACAGTTGCAATATAAAAAAATCTTGGTGTTTGACAGAGAAAAACTTAATGTAACATACATAAATGAATTCTTGTCAACACCTTCACTTTGATACGATGAACATATTAAGCTATTTTGCGTCCGAGGTATGGAAAACTACAATATGCTCCAGTTGCAATATAAAAAAATCTTGGTTTTGACAGAGAAAAACTTGAAATAAAATGAAACACAAACTATTAAGATTTTATGATCCCCTCCCCCATCCTCTTTTCGAAATTAGAGAATGATGCAGGAGGAAATATAAGTTCACAAGGTAAGTGAATTTCTCAAAATAAGGTCTACGTGGTGATTCATCATAGAAATTCAGATTCTAGTAGAAGTTTGAGGTACTCTGTCTGGTGCTAGTGTGGTTGTGGGGAAGCTGGGGGGGTGTGCAAAGTGCAAACCGTATAAAACTAGGAAAATGATGTAAACGAAATTAACATGGTCATTGTTTGTCACCATAGAATCTTAAGCATCCTTGAAATAGAAAGTTATTCATTGATACAACTAAAATGAAAAAAAAAAAAAGAAAAAAAAGAACATGTAATGAAGAACAGGGAGCAAAATTGGAATAGTTTTTCATTTTTTTTCTCACAAATATTAATGGCTTAAGAACTAAGGAAAGAACAAAGGAAGAATAGGGGAGGAAAAGGGAAGGTCGGGCTTCTATTCCCGAAAGAAAACAGTAGCACTTTATTAATCACGTCAAGTCATTGAGTTTCGATTGATTTGACGAGAATATAACTTTGTTTTTTATTTATATAAAATTCGTTCTAGATCTTAAATTAACCTGCGAGATTTTATTATCATATTTTAAATTACTCTTAACATTATTTTATTTCTTTTTTTTTATCTCTCGATATCTATTATGATGTCACGAGTTCATTCCTAACTATATATGAAGATTGGTAAGAAAAAGTTTGGTAGATGGAAGATTTATGGTAGCGTATAGCAGCAGCGAATAGAGAAAGGTATTACAGAGAGCAAGAGTGGGCATACGCAGCACAATCTTCTTTCCATAAGGGATTGTTTGTTTTTAAACTGTATTTGGTGATAATTTTTTTAAAAAAAATTCTTGTTTTAATTTTTAAATTGTTTTGATTTTTTTTAAATAAATTTTATATATTTTCAAATAAATACTATTTAAAAAAATAAAATAATTACTGTTGAAACTGAGTACAGGAAAGGTCCATGAAAGACGACGACGGGGCCTGTCAAAAGTCAGTGGTTATGGATATATTTGCGGGTTTTGGACAGCCCTAGGTGACTTGGCGAGCAATGATTAGGCCATGATGTTAGTTACCACAACCGAATTTGTTTGACTTACCTGCGCCTCCCACGTTGGATCATGTAGTAGTAGTGATGATGATGAAGTAGAAGCCGACGTTTCTGATCATGAATACATCATCTCTTCAAGAACTGCCAGCTTCGTAGGAAATCAACAGATAAGCACTTCCAAAGTTTAAAAGAATGAACTCTCTAGCTTCCTGCTTTTGCTGCATGGTGATCATACGGCATGTCGAGGGAATAAAACCTGAACTCGACATCTGCTGCCAAAACCATGACAGCAAAAGCAGTTCATCCAGCTCGCGCCATGTGCCCTAATGCTTGTATTCCTCGTTCACAATCAAGACATTGTGGCACTCTATAAATGGATGCCAAACGTGAATGTGCCGTTCATTTAATGGATTTTAGCATCTTTCACAGGTGCTTTAGCAACGTTTCATTTCATAGTAGTCAGATGACAACCACAGAAGTGTTAATGCCTGCCTATTCAGGTAGAGACCAAATAATCATACGTCTTGAAGATCGTGTTGCCGTGTTAGTATGTTAAAAAGAAACCTTCTGTCCATGTCCTTTGATGGCTATGGCCAAAAGAAAGAATGGCTAGCTAATAGAAAAACAAGGCAAGAGAATCATGGAAAGGAACATGGACTTCAATTATTATGAACTCAATTTGTACATGTACAACTAACAAAAACTATAGCCTGATATCCTCTAAAACAATTAAATCCTCCCCCTGAACAATTAACTTACCAACTTAAATTCTCACATGCAAAAAAGAAATGACTTTTCACTCATCATCTGCCTACTGACGTGAAATCTTCCCCGCCACAAACCAAGACACAATATCCAACATGGTGAATTTGCATTTGATTTGACCTTTTCAATTTTCACAAGCACTGACCTTTGTCTCTGCATCCTGATCTACATGATGATAGACTACAAGCTTCGAATTGTGTCCACTCGATCAATAACATCCAAGGCCTTCATACGGTCTATATCAAAGTCAATGACAGGAACAGATGATGGCCTTCTGATGGGAAACGGATCTTTTCTAGTTTCACCCATCGGCGAGTGGCTACTACTTTTACTCAGTCGATGATGCTTACTTAACCTGGTTTTTGCAGTATCAAATTCCTGGCTCTTACTTATCCCAGGAGTCTTTTTCCTCTTACTCACATCCCGAAGCATCTCTTGGTCTTCAATTGTCAACATAGAGGATGGAGAGCTTGGCCTTTGTGACAATTGAATTGTCTTCTGATTTGGTGACCGAATTGGAGATTTAACTGGAGATCTGAGACCGCCATTGGCAGCTCTTACTTGGCTGACAAGATGGTGAAGCCAAACCACCAACTCAAGAATATAAATTTCAGTCTTCTCCTTGTCTGCATGGTGTAGTGTCTCTATTCTGAGCAAGTCAGTCTGTCCAGCAGGTTTACGATTCACCTCAGACCTGAAGAATTGGTCGTAAGAACTCAGCACATATGAGATAAAAAGGAAGGGCACAAGCAGATTTGGAACTCACCCTGTATTCGCCCATTCTCCAACCCAGCCAAATCCATGATGAGCTCTGGTTAAGTGCATGCAAAAAATGTTAAAACAAGGACAAATAAATGCAAACAAGCCAACAAGAGAAGAAAGATCGTGAATATTAAGATCACAAAATCTCTAAATAACTTTTAGCTCCCGCTTTAAAACTGTTCACAAGGACCATGCAGTTAGGGTGCTTTGATGAGCAGAGGGGATGAGAATGGATAAGAAAAGGAACAACACAGGAGGAGGTGGAACAGAAGTTTGGGTATGGTACAAGACAAAAGCTGCTTTTCATCCTGTCCCATGTGCACATCAAACTCCAATACAGGTGAAGTTATCCTGCAATGTCTTGTCCAGTCCCATGTACAAAAAACTATCGAACTTCACCTTAAGTAATAATCTGTTAGATTGTTATTACTATTAGTGCTTGAGGATATCATGATTTGTGAACTTGAATGAAATTGAGCAGATGACGAGATGCGGTATCATGGGGTACAGGCTAGCCGAGGTAAAGAAATCTAGACTCTGGGCTGGAATCTTACTTGTTTGTGTTAGTAGCAATAGGAACAAGCCAATGCAAAGTTTTCTCCATTTCAGCTTTGATTTGTGAAACTGTAAGCTGCAAGAACAGCATTTGAAAAACTAATTATAAACAATGCATTGACAAGAAAATGACTAGAAGTGTAATTTTAAGAAAGGATTGTTCAATTAGCAGCCCATTGAAAACATACAAAGATAACATATCAATGAACAAGTCAGTCCCATGATAACATCAAATGATACCTCTTCCTTAACTTGAAATGACAGTAATTTTGAGCGCAAAGCAGATTTTATATTTGGTGGCAATCCCTGGTACAAAGCATCCCTCGTATTTGGAGGAACAGAACTTGATCGGGACACCTGGTCACATTCAGGTATTAGATCAGAAAGGGAAGAAAGAAAAAAGCAGCAATTTGACAAGAGCTCCAGGACTGACCCTGATTAATGCAACATTGAAAACCTCAGAAGCTGAGGTTTGAGATACAGAAACAAAATCCTTAATAGGAAAGATAAAAGAATATCAAGTCTGGGTGAAATCATAAACTCACAAGAGTATCAATTTGGGTGATAATATTTGCATAATGCAATGCAAGACCAGCAGGCCCCAACTTTTTATGCTTCAAAGAACTTTTTACTGGTCTATCGCCATCTGCAAGTGAAAACATCAGTTAATGAACCCAGCAAATTGTGAGATAAATTTCATACTATTTCATTGTTCCAAGCAAGGAAACATGGAGGGGAGGGGGGGGGTGTCATGCATTAAACATTTTCATTGGGGGGGGGGGGGGGGGGGGGGGGTGTCATGTATTAAACATTTTCATCAACAAGAAATTTAAAACTCTGTTTGGATTGCTCACCAGCACTACCAAAGGCTTCATGAATCTCCAAATGCAAGAAATGGACAATATCGACCAATTTCTCCATCACCTACACAAACATGTTAGATTCATGTTGCAATATCACTATGAATAGTTTCAAAAAAAATAAAAATAACAGAAGGATTTATTGCGTTGCTATCACTTGACAGATGTGGAATATGCATTGTCCATCCAACATTAGGATTGCATCACTGCATTATTGTGGTAGGATCAGAAAACACAATGATCAACGAGGGTTCATAAATATGAGAACCACCAGAATAAGAGCATATTTCTCTCCAATGACCCCCTAGAACAAGGCACCTAAATGCCTTAATGCCTCATACCTCTTCCAAAATCTTCGACCAGAGTGATTTCTTCTTCAAACTTTTCACATGCTTCCTTTGACTCTTTAACTCGGCCCTTAAAATTGAAAGACTATCCCCTACAAGTGAATTAGACACAATGAAAAAAATATTACTTGCAGATGTTAATATTCATCAAGATGAGGAAAATATGGAATAGAAGTAAACATCTCTCAAATAGTCCAGCATATTTAGGACAGGATCTCAGATTCTCGGCAGTAAGTATTCGGACAGTACTGAAAATTATACGTTTAGGTTTTTGAAGGCTAGGCTCGGAGCAGCCCAGCGAAAGGAATTAGAGATTACATGCAAACTAAACACCAGCCTTAAAAATGAAAATTAGAGATTACATTCTTTTACCTCTTTGAGCAACGTTTGTTTTGTCATCTTCCTGAAGCTTACGGCGGTAATCTTGTTCAAATCTGTCCAAGGCATGCATTTCATGATACAGTTCCTACAAACCAAAGGAAATATTTCTTCTTTGAGTAAATCCAAAGGATAACATTGAGAGAATACTAAGCTTGAAATTGTCAGGATGGATGTAACAACAGGCTGATATTAAACTATGTGGCATAGCATTTTCAACAATGCTGGATAAAGACGGATGGACCACAGCTCAAGCAAAATTAAAAAAAAAAAAAAAGGAATCATATTAATGAGAAAAAAATAAATACAATAAAACCAAATAAAGCATTAGCAGCACATAAAGCAGACTCTAGATGCCCATTCATGACTTCAGTACAATCATCAGTACAACATATCTGGATCATTGATACAATCAACTTAGTCATGTTCTAGTCATAGCATTTGAAAAGAGATAGTATTTTGGTCTGAAATGTATGTCATTAGGTGAGCAAGGGGAAGAATTCTAAGATTAAATTTATGACATTCTTCATTTTACATAAGCATTTTGCTCAAAGGCCATGTTAAGAGTGAAGAATTTCTTGTCTATGAATCATAGCAGAAGAAAATAAAACAAGTACATAAATTTTATTTGAAGTCCAACATCCTGGAATGTAGGAGTTTCCTTTTTGGTGTTTCTCTTCCTCCCACATATTAAAATCGATGCCAAAAGGAAGGGGGGAAATGCAATTGAGCTGAAAAAACTGAAAAGTCACACTCCCTTTCAAATTAGAACGCATCAAGACTTTTTTTTTTTTTTTGCAGATAAAAATTTCCACAGAACAAAGAAAAAAAGAACATTGTTAAATGCTTTTCAAATCACCACGCCTAGATATGCAATGTATTATGCAACTGGGGGGTAGTTATATGCTACAGTATTGTTAAATACTCACTGCTGTATACTGAACCAAATTCATCAATTGATGCATAACTGTCTCAGCTTCGTCCTTCAATTGCATTTCAGGTGTCAATTCAGAACCCAACCTAAAAATCATATGGAATGATGTAAGAAAATTTGAGAAGCTTACTTCAGATATTCTAAAGGACAATCAACAACAACATTACTTTTCAAGATAACGGTCCAAGTTGTGCCACTGAGGATCTTTACAACGATTTCCAAAACGCACCACTTCTCCGGAAAAAACTTTCAGTTCTTCTCTGTCACAATTGTATAGTGAATTGATTAATATTTTCTGTACATGCTTCCTAGACACTGCTATAAGATCAATGTAATAAAATGGATGAAAATTTGTTTTTAAATTAAAATCACAATTTATGCAATATTAACCTCTTATCAGTTGCTGCTAGCCTCAAGAGTTCATCCATGTCACTTGATATTAAATTTTGCACCCCCTCTGAGAGAAGCACAACCTCTTTTAAATGTCTAATGTTCTCTTTTGAAAGGGATTGCATTAGATTGGCACCCTTAACAATTGTGTTTGCAACTTCAAAAGCCAAAATTGAAATCTTATTCCCTTTTGTGGTCACTCCAGAGGTAAAACCACCACTGCTAAGATTTAAATTGGTCATGCTACTACCAAGTGTGTCCAATACATCATATGCCTTTCCAAGCCCAGCAGTACCAGCTCTTCCCAACAGTGAGCTCACTTCTGAGACCTGCAACACCAAAATAACCAGCTTTCTTATTGAGGAAAATCCTTATACACACTTCCTCAGAGCCACTTCAACATCTATATCTGTTATCAGTGTGCATGAAAGAAGATCCTATATCAATGCATTGCATTGTGGACACAAGAATTCACTCCATGTGCATTGCGAAGTATATAATCATTCCATGCATGAATCTGATAATGATATTATAAGATGCAATGTATTTGGAGATGGAGGATTATTAAGCATTTGATTATAAATGACAAAAAAAGTAATCTACTAGAACAAGAAAATTCAACCAACTCTACTTACAAAAAGCACAAATAGACTCTTGCAATAAAACAAAATTGGTTTTTAAGGAATGATTTTTTGATGTTAGGAATGTATAATATCATTCCTGAAAATTAAATATTTTAGTTGGCACACTCCATTTGGCTAATAGGACCGTGATTTCTTTTCTTTTGTTTTTTTAATTATTATTATTGCTTTGTACTCCTAAATGGCTTCAATGCATCCTGATTTTCACCTTCTTTTTTCACCTTTCAGAAGTATCAAACCACACACATGCTTTGTTTTTATTTATTTAGTTAACATTCATTTTTTTTATCTCCTCTATGTTTATATTATAAGAGTGAAATGTTGAAAACATAACATTATGGAAACTTGTACTAAATTATTATTTTATTTACTAGCATGAAAATATGTGGAAGGTTGTTATGTTATTCAATTAACCATATAAGCAAAGTTTTAATAATTGTTACTTACTATGTATAGATAGATGTTATCTGTCAAAGGAACAAATATTGTCAATTAAAATTTAAAATATTCACAGTTGTGCTTTACAGAATATTACACATCATAATATGGTAGAGATAACGTCTTCATTATTAACAGGAATGATCCACATCGAACGTACTCTTCCTTAAATTAACCCTATATCATACAGATGCCCAAAGCTAGGAAACATCATCACACATATCAACTTAGAAGTGCAATTGTTCACGAATAATAAATGTGAAATCAGCATAACTTCAGACTTAAGTCTTAACCCTGTGACAGGTTCCCCCCTCTATCTGAAACATTCTACTTGAGGCTTTCATCAACAAAAAGAAAAATAAAAAGGAGGCAGCAGATCCCCTTGACTCAAGCCTCTCAGCTAATAAAGAAGCCATACATAAATCAACTAGAACTTTTACTCTTCGAAGGTAAAACAGAAGATGCAAATTAATACAGATAGGTGAGACCTGCGTAAAATATATATGCTAGAGAACAAGGCTCTAGACTTAAATCAATCTTTGTCTGTTACAGCCAATAATCACACATTAATACTCTTTCTAAAAACATCAAAACAGTGTCCAAAAGTCCAATGGGATTTAAATTTCTAAACTAATCATGGTAAAGGACATTAATGGCCATGGAAAAAAAGTGAAATGCTTGTTCAATTTGCTGCCAGACCATTGCGTTCAAAATTTTAGACCAGAAGTAGTTATGAGAATTTACAGACAATTTTCAGCATTTCATAAATACTAGTTACATATTATGTGATGTGGTTGCAGCTTTCATTTATCTTTATTCTAATGAATCCAACCTTTAGAGACAAGGCAATGGCTTCATTTTAGCAGTATAATCTGCTCTCTCCAAATGTCATAGATAACAAGTTTAACTTCCAGGAACGCAGGTCAAGTATACACTTTATATTGCGACTTTATATTGTGACTTTGTTTACATGCTACAATCAAAGTTTCAGCTGAAAATATAACATAGGAAACAGCAAGCTGAATAGAAGGCTAACCTTTGCAACAATTAGACACAGGAAGTAATTAGACAAGAAGTAAACAACACACAAATTAGGCTAACCTTTGCAACAGCTACTGGCGTGGACTTGGTTGATCTGGATTTATTGGACAGAGCCCTTGACAAGCGAGGAATCCCATCATCGATGTCATCTGGATTCATCCCATATTGAACCACATTCACCTCCGGAAATGAAAAGGGTTCTCTTAGCTGCTTATTATCCACGTTGTTCTCCCCAACTAGAGATGGATTTGTATTGCTATCTATTTTCAATTCACGAGTCTGAAAAACCAAACCAGACCCATGACTAAAATGACCATTCAACTGCAGAAAGCCTCCACTGGGAGCATTATCTACAGTCGAGCTCCTCGAGCAAAGCCCCCCCATTGTGATGATCGCCAAATTTATTCAATTATCGTTCCAAAGTTCCATACAAAGGGTCAAAGCTTGTTGTTAACAAGAATTAGGAAAACCCTTTTATCAAATTACACTAAAGAGGTAATGATTGGTAGCAAATCAAGAGCCCCCTTTATAAGTTCACCGCAGAATTGATCTAAATGACTTTGAAGCTGAAAATGTAGTCCATTGTTGCCTCAAAATCACCACAATACCAGTTACTATCACCGCTGAAGTTCCAATCCATTAACACCAACCCCACCAAAACTGTAAATCAAAAAAACAACTAGCTCATGAAGTCCAACTTACAAATCCGGGAAAAAAAAAGAAGCAACCTGATCAACATCAAATCAAAAGGGCTCATACTATCAAAATAAAAAAAAAGAACAAAACAACCCAGTTCAAAAAAGATTAGTAAAAACTCAAGAACCCCAAAAAAAAATGATAACACAGTCAAATTAACTATGTACTGATGAAAACCAAAGCAACCCAAAACCACAATCAAGAAAAAGCATCAACCTTTACTCGAGAAACACAGTCCTAAAAAGATACATTAAATTTGCATCTAATTTAAAGCAAAACAGGAAGACAAACTTACCAGTTAGATAGGTAGAGATCTAGAGACAATATAGAAAAAAAAATATATGACTTGGGCTTTGTTTCTTCATGTAAATAAAGATACAACAAGAAAGAGCCAAGGAGAAAGAAATGATGGTGAAATAAAGAGATCAGTAAGTCAAAGCGCATAAACAAAGGGTCCAAAGCCTGCTGTCAGCGGCTATGGAACTGTTGATAACCAAATCATAGCGAAACGAGGACAACAACTAGCAAATGGATGGGTAGAGAGGGGATAGTCAAAACCCAAACTAGACTCCACTGGCTGCTAGCAAGCACACACTCATAAATAGTTTAACCATGGTTTTATTATTACCTTTTTTGGGTTTTTCTAACACTCATTGCCCACTCTCCTTTTAGGCATCTTCTACTCACACACTTCGGTTTTTTTCTTTATGTTTTGATCAGGGTTTAATAACAGTGGTTAGCAGGACCGAGGCAAAAATATTAAATAGCCTTAAAAAATATTTCTAGATTATTATACAATCTTAAGAGCCATAAGAAAAAATATTTTTTAGATTTTTTCACAAGTATAATTTTTTGAGGAATTATGAAAGTTAAATTGTCTAATAATATCTTTTTTTTATTGGATTAATTATAGATATTTAGTTTTTTTTGGCTTGGATGCCTAGTTTATAATATATTTCATTAAATTTATTTCTACATATAATTTCAAAATTTTTTTTTTTAAAATACTTTGTGGATTAACTATAATCTTAACTTATTTTTAGATTTCATGCTGTGAGGAAATTATTTACATTTTCATATAACACTCTAGTATTGCATTAGTGATATTTACAATAATAGCCAAAGTAAAAAATTTTAAATGAAAAAAAATAATTAAATTAAAAATATTAAATATGATAAATTAGAATTGAAGGTTTAATTGAAAATAAATAAAAATATCAAAGATAAAAACTAAAAATAAAAAAAAAATTGAAATTGAAATATTAAGAACCAAAAGATCTACTAATACTTTGCAGGTAAATGAGAAAAAATAAAAAGAAAAATAAAGAGTGACCAATAAGATCAATATTCATCAACATACATTACACTAAAAAAAAAAAAAAAAAAAAAA
>NW_011500085.1:0-8597 GCF_000495115.2 Populus euphratica | reverse complement strand
ATGAATCTTTGGAATGCCGAACAAAAGGTAGTGGGCCCTGCAATTGAAATGCAAACATGGTGGTAAGAAGGATAATCCTAGGGAAAAAGTAAACTGGAACGAAGTTTCGAGTTATGCTAACTGTTCATCTCCGAGATGAGTTCTAGTTCATCAATGATAGCTTCATAGCAGAAAATGTACTGTTCCCAGTGAACAAAGTTGAAGAGAGTCAGCAAAGATAATTGGGATGAATACATAACTAGAAAAATTACTTCAAAACACATCCCATTGCAGAAATCAATGCTCTTTCTTCTCTATGCCATGACAACAAAGAATAGACTAAATCCCACCCCTAACGAGGAAAAGAAAAAAGGAGATAAAGAACCAAGAAGAGAATTTGAGAAATTATGACAGTAAGGCCATATGATATAAATAACAAGGTACATGCTTTATGTTCAATAAATAAATTCTCTACCAATTCCTGCACTGAACAAGAGAGAGGCTGTTTCAGATGTTATGGAGATCTAGCAAATTACCAGGGCCAAGACTGGGTGGCATATGATATGCTCTTTTGAGAATTTCAAAGACAGCATTTGTGTTCGTGGGAACTCCATGGTCAGGCCATTCGGTATACTTAATGTGCAAAAACACATAGGTGATTCCTCTGCCTGGAAGAAAAACAATCAGGGAGAAGGGAATAAAACAGGGCTGTCATCAAAAACACTCCAAGCAGTAAAATTCTTGGAACCAAACGTTATTACTGTTCCAAGAACATTAATTCATTCAGCAAGTTGTTTGAAAGTGGTACTGGACCTAGGTCCTAAACTAAAGCATACCTCTGGGAAAAAAAACTTGGTTTTTATATTGATGCCAGTTCTGGCCTTTTTAAGGTTTTCTATTTTTCAGAAAAATGGTGGGTAGTATAGTTAAAACACTGAGTTGTAAAAAGGAAGTCTGTGAACGTACAAAAGTGCTTCCTGACCATTTATCTGAACACAAAAACAAAGGCTTTTGTCACCATCCTAACACTCTTCCATGTGAACACTGCAGAGACATTACCATTTATTCCTTGAAACATATAGCAACCAAACATTAGTATATATGAGAAACACAATTTACAAATAGGATAAACTATTTCAACAAATGGCCAGCCACCAGAACAAGGTCCGACTCCAAACTGAGAAACACATCAGCAATGAGGACAGCACCAAAATCATATCTGCGTTTATTGAAATCATTTCAATTCACGACATGTACTGCTAGGATGCAATTCGCATCACCTCAGAAATGATTTTCCTCCATCCAGGCAGATGCTGAATGTAGTGATGATATGCTCAGGTGGAAGATGTTTGTTCTCATAGGATCTCAATTGAGGTGATTGAGCAATAAAAGTCTCAAAGAAGAGGGATGTTAACAAGATCCCAGCTGCCAGAAGGGTACAGTTCCAGTACCCTGATCCCTTGTTTTCCACCACAGATGCACGCCACTTACAAGAGACAACTCCTGCATCTTTCAAAATATCAGTAACATGATCACTTGGTTTTTTAGAACCTCAAACTGCATTTCAATATTAGCATGTGACACTGGCCTACATATTCACGGCAATCGTGAACATAAATTCCTTACCCTAAGCTAAAAACAGTCAAACTGATGAAAAGGGTACGGTTGTGCTTCTTGCAGCTCTCTATTTCATCACAGTAACAAAAAAACACAGACATAATTTCTCATTTTCAGATTGCTTAAATGATCCATATACCATCATCGACAATGCTTCTGATAGTTTGAAAATATACATGTAAAATAAAATAAAACTTACCTCTTTGTAGCCCACGTCCAAGCTGCGCAACAGTAATGAGGTGTCAGTAGTTTTGACCCACTTAGTCACAATAGAAATATTTCCAAAATCTCTAGGACCATCTTCTGCTTGAAAGTAATCTCCACATTTTACAGTCTGCAGACATACAATTCAAATTCAGAACATTTAAGAAATCTATAAAAGTAAATATTGTGTGTATTATAAAACCCTTTACAACGAGGTTAAGTGCTTAATTATGGTTCATTACAGTAATTGCTTCTTTTTATAGGAGCTATGCATGTTAACCAACCCAAACTCACACACAGAGAAATTCTGAACAGCAAAATACATGGATAGCCTGCAGCATCTTCAGAAATGAGGCCTCATAGATTCACAGTCACTTCCGTAGCTGTCGCACATGACTAGGAAACAAAATAGATACCTTGAAATTAATACAGTGCATTACCTCATAATTGTCCACTAATCAAGTAATCATCACAATCACAGGACAATGGTGCTGTATTATCATCTCCCAGAAATCCTCGTACGTATGTGTTAGTGGGCCCTGTGTAGTAGCTATGAACCGAGAAATGTTTTCTGATGAAGAAGTCTGCAGAAAGGAGCAATTCCTATAGGGTTAGAATCACATACAGAAATATAGTTTCAAGTACCTCATATGAATTTTGACTGGGAAACAGAATAAACTGAAGCTTCAATGTTCTCTACCGTGATGAGGCTTGAATTTATATATATCCTCTCGCAGATGGTCTATAATCCTTAAATGGATTGAGAACAACCCTATTTTGATCAACAGTAATCAATAACACGAGAAAAAAGTCAACTGATAAAAAATGAAGCAGCATACAAGTGACCTGAACTTCTATAAATTTAAAAACATCAGCTTACATGGTACGACATCCAAGTACCGGTTCTGGTTCACATTCACACTGTCAACAGCCACCTTGCAGCTTCTCGCCATCTGAGATGGTGTTATCTCACTAGCCTGCAATAACAAAGTCACGATAGAACAGCATACTTAAACATCTTGTGTGCAGCTCTTACAAACGAGGATTAAGTCCAAGCTCCTTCAATTAGAACTACATTTATTGATGCTGATTTTTGTGCAAAAACTCATCCTTAGAAAGAACCGAGCTTTCAGTTTCACTTTTATGGAGATCCTTTTCTGTTCCAAAACACAGCACGGTCAGCACCACTCTTTGATTTTGCTCAACAGGTTTTCTACAGAAGATAGACAGATTAAATGGGGAAGGATAATCAAACCAATCTATATTCTATGTAATCAAAGCAATGAGAGTCGGCAGCACTTAGATTTTGCATGTCCATATGCCAGGCTTGTATGAATCATCTTTTACACGAGTGCAAAATCAGCAGGCCTATACTGGAGAGTGGCAGCAGGAATTCAGTTGAGCAAAAAAGATTTCCAGAATAAACCTTTCTTCCAACTTGTTAAGCATTGCTTGGTGTGCCTCTCTTTATTCTATTTGGAAGGAAAAACTAGATGTCACGAAGGCAAATGCTCCTCTGATTACAGTGTTTGCTTCTATTCTTTTTGTTGTAAATGTAGGCTTCCTGGAACTCCCATCAGTAATTTTGCCATTACTCGGTCACTATTTGTAGTAATTATGACTTACTTCAGATCTAGTTTGGATTGATTCTGGTATTACATTTTCTAAGCAAAGTGTTGCTCATGTATAAAAGTAATACTCCCATCAGTAATTTTGCCATTACTCGGTCACTATTTGTAGTAATTATGACTTACTTCAGATCTAGTTTGGATTGATTCTGGTATTACATTTTCTAAGCAAAGTGTTGCTCATGTATTTTCACTTTCTTTCCTAAAATCACTTTCTTTCCCTTCCCCATTTTCTCAACAACCAAACAAAATGACCCCTCAAAATATCCTTAAAAACAGCAAATTACAAGAACCCAATTCATGATTCCAATCTATAAACTTAATGCCTAACAGAAAGGAGAAAAAAAATATTTTGCATAACAAAACAGCCCAAAACAGTGTAGGAGCTCAAAATGAAGTAGAGGAGAAGAAGATTTGATTTAAATAAGTTGACGGTTACCTTTAGACCGTTGCTCAAAACTCACCGTTTGGCTAAGAAGTAATGCAACCGTTTCATTTAGTTGAGGGGCTCATCACAGATCCTTTTACGCACCGTTTCACTAAAACAACTAATTCTCTGGTTTAGTCCTTTACGCTGCGTTTTGGTTAGAATGAATTAACTTCCCTGTTCTTGCATGTCCTGGGAATTCATTCTAGAAAAAAACTAGCTAGGTGTGTGGCATTATACTTTAAATTAACTTTTTTGAACATGACGAATATAAAAAAGTTAAGATATAAAAACGTTAAGTTTAACTGCATATTAGATTCAATAATTTTAAAAAAAAATTATAAACTACTAGATCCAAAAGCACTTCGTTATAATATTAAACTTAAAATCATTAAATTTTATTATAGCTTTAGATCTTAAAATAATATTTATAATAAAAATAATATTATTAAATTTGCAAAGTTTTGATAGTTTTTATCATAGTTTTTCTCCAATAATAGTAATATTTTTTTAGAAAAATTAATAATAATAATAATAATAACAATAAAATAATACTAATAAGTATAAATTAGAATTTGATATTCTTGCTAGATTCAAGTTACGGAATTTCGCGCTTTAACAAGATCCAAGTTACTAAGATTTAACTCCCCTAATAATAAAAAAAAAAATTAAATTTATTTAATATAATTTCTTGTAATTTTTAATCTTTTTAAATTAAATTTATAGTTTCAAATCAATTTTTTAATCAGATTTGTAATTGACCCTTTCTCATTCAAGGTTTTAAAACATGTTAATATCCTAAATTTAAAGCATTCATGTTAGACTACAAAATCTAACATAATTTTAATTTCAAATATAAATATAAATATAAATATAAATGGACCTCAAATATAATTTTTTCTTTAAAATGGGTATTATATGTTTTATAAATTAACCAACCCCAGCATTATTCTGGGTCCCTTCCAAACTCAAGGAAAAAGAACCCTTGATTTTTAAGTCTCCATGCAAGATTTAACACTCCACTTCTTTCTTTTATTCCTTCTGACAATGATAATTCATAGGCGGTAAGAGGTTGAGAAACCCGTTGTTGTCCGACAAGGGACCTGTTTCACTTTAGAAACGAGCATGCTACATGCCTCATAAGGAAAGTGTCCCTTTCTTGTCCACGTGACTTTTTTTAGTTGGTCGTAAAATTATAGTTATTTTTAAAGTTTTTTTTATTTAAAAATATATTAATATAATATTTTTTATTTTTTAAATTATTTTTTATATTAATAAATTAAATTCATCTAAAAATATCAAAAATATATTAAGTTAAAGAAAATAAAAATATAAAAATATAAAATAACATAATTTTTTCTTAAAAAAATAAAAAAACACTCTAATAGAAAGTTGGCGTACTCTCGGGGCAGTACTTTGCACCTGCACCTGTAGAGTTTCAGGTATGGATTTAAAACCCGGTTTGTTCCGAGATTTGGCTGACTTGAAGTTAAAACCAGGCGGTTTAATAAAAAATAAAAGAAATTAAAAATTTAGTTTACATGTTTCGGTTAATTTGGTAATATCTCATAAAAAAATTAATTATAATTTATTTATTATTTATTTATTTTTAATCAAATTAAATAATATTTTTTTAATTTATAAAAAAATTAAAATTGATTCGATAATCCAATTTAAACTAATAACTTGGATCTTAAGCTGAATTTACCATCCAACTGAGTTTAATCCCGAAAGGAGCATACACGAAAAAGGGCATGTTATACACAATTCCGAGACATATATTTCAACTGATCAAAAACCTAGTTTGTATTTCATAAATTTTAGAATTATTAAAAATTTATATAATTATTAATTTTAATTTTTTAAGAATTTAGTCGAGTGTATAAACTGTCCGAAGACTCTCAATTAAAAATAAATAAAAATAAAGGGCATGCTATATACAAGCTTTTCTTCTCCAGGTGGTGATGTCCGTGAGATTGAAAAGAATGTGAACAGTTTCCCATGGCAAACTGTGCCTGCAAAAATGGGCAAAGTCCAAATTGCTTGATGTGTTCACGTTCCAGGCGCTGCAAAAAGTTCGACTCAGACAAACACACTGATCATCCCCATGCACTGCTTTTGCTGCTGCAAGGAAGGACCTTCTTCCACCATATATACATATATATATACAGACAATTTATGGGCACCTGGATTTCTGTGTTCGCCGGAGCTGTGCTGCGCTGTAAAATATATGACATAACATGTAAAGTAAAACCAAAGGGTGAAATCCACAATGTTTTTTACTTCACACATAATCACACTACACTGTGGAATGAGACTGCTGTAGTGTTTTATTTTTAAAATTTTTTTTATACAGGCAATTATTATTTTGTTATTTAAGCTTGGACCAAGGTTCTCTGGGAAAAAATGATTCAGTCATCTGTTCGAAGGAGGAAGAAAAAGCAGTGGTTGTAAGAGAAAATTACTCAAATTATACTTGTATAATAATTATATTTTTAATTATATCAATTTAATTAATAGGAGAATTAGCATACGCAGTAACATACTCGCATATTCATAGTACGTACTACAAACCAAGGTTTCATTTATTTTTATTTTTTTAAATTCATGCTCCTCTTTTCTAGTATCCATTCTAGCAAAATCAAATATTTGCATCAACTTCTTAATTTCCTAAAATAAATTTAAAAAAATTTATGTATGCCCACCAATTAATTGAGATGTTTTACATTTCAATTTGAAACTTTCAAGTAAAATTCCAAAAAAATACAAAAATGAATCAAAGAACGAAAATGAAGCAAGAAGATGAACATAATGAGAACACATGTGAATCTCAAATAGCAAATTAATCATTTATCTATGAAAGACGAGAGTTAAGAGATATATTATTAATATGGTTACGGATAGTCTAATCTTATTTAGAATATAAAGATTTAATTAGATGCACGTAAGCTATTTTAAAATAGTTTATATACATATATATATTAATAAAATATTTAATTATTTTTTTATTAATTAAGATGCGCCAAAACTAATATAAATATATACAATAATAAATAATAATAAAAATAAATACTAATATAAATATATACAATAATAAATAAATAAAAAAACAAAAAAAAAACACAATGGCTCCATCCCGCCAAGGAGTTGGGGGGCTAGGCCAATAAGGTGGAACGCTGTCTGGTGCCTTTCCTATCCTTCTGTGCCGCTCTCGTCTAATTCAGGTTCGTCTTGTTTTTTGTTCTTTTCTGGCTACAAGTCCTGCAAGCGATCATGTGGGAATTCCTCTATCAACTCTCTGCTAAGCTCCAATTGTTTTTTAATATCATCACAAAGCTTTGACACAGCTCCAATGCACCACCTTGATTCTTTCTTCTTTTTTTTAGTTTTGGTTAATTCATATATTTAATCTTAAAATGTTGTTGATTAGTGGATTCCTCCTTGGCCATTTGTAGGGTCCAAGAGCAAATCAAGCAATCAGAGAAGGAGAAACACAAACAAAAACAATGCAGCTTTCAAGAAGAAGCACGGTGGAGGTCATTCCTCTTTAGAGTAACAGTGCTTTTACATGGGGGAGTGACGTTCTTTCTTGACACAAAAGAGCTCCATGGCAACCTTCACGAATAGGCTCTCCAGTACAACCCCAGCATAACAACGAAGAAAGGCAGCACAAAACTCCAAGGATGCGTCAGATCCTCCCCAAAAAGCAGCGAAACAACGAAAAGAAATCTCATAAAGCTAAGCACCATCTACCACATTACACATTCTGTCATTCAAACATGATCTACCATGCCACCATTGCCATTCATTAACAAACCTTTACTCTCTTCGTCTCGCTCATGTTCTTTGTGACCAACGCCACTGCATGCGCTCATTTCCATGCTAGTTAGCTCCTTCGCCTTGAAAGCCTCATGTTCCCAATCTGTACGGACCATGACAACATAGAGAATAGACAGCGCACAAGCTATCTGGGCTGAGAGGAGCCCGAACCACAGCCCAGAAAACCCAATTTTCAGCCCAAAGGCCAGGCCTACTGCTACTGGGGTGCCCACAAAGTAGAAGGAGCCTAAATTTATACGAGCTCCGACAGCGGGCCGTGCTGTGGCCCGTAGGATGCCACAGCCAGTTGTTTGGGGGCAGTTACCAAGCTCACATAGCCCTATTATTGGCAAAACAGCTGCTACAAGACGTTTAACAAGAACATCCTTAGTGAACAGACCAGCCCATCGCTCTCTAAGGAATACTGTCCATGTCACATTGAGAATGCCGATCACAAAGGCACAACCCAATGCAACCATGGCTGCCAACTTGGCTTTGTATGGCTTACCAGCTCCAAGCTCGTTCCCTATCTGCACTATACCAATAGATGTATGTAGATATTTGTGAGCTTTCACCACGACAAGGAAGAGGATTAAAAACAAAATAAAAACAAATGATATAGGAGGGAGAGAGGCCGCTTGGTTCACTTTTGCTGGTCATGCAAGATGGCCACACACTCCTACATGGAATTTGAGCTTTGAGAGAGAAGTAAACAGAAGCTTTCTTGTCGTGTAGTAATTATGTCCAATCACACAACGTGCGTGATATAAGATGGGTCCTCTAAAACGATGCAATCACCTAACAAATCAATCAAAAAAAAAAAATAGACATGGAATTTGAGCTTTGAGAGAGAAGTACACAGAAGCTTAGAAAACCATATAGATAGTGGCACTTGGAATCAAGGATTTGCTTCTTTTGTGGTT
>NW_011503832.1:968-8384 GCF_000495115.2 Populus euphratica | reverse complement strand
TCGGCAAGACCGGGGTAGAACCACATGGAGGTTAATTGTACAAATTATAAATAACAATAATACAACAACAACAACAATAATAATATTAATAACAATAATAACAACAATGACAATAACAATAATAACTATAATAATAATAATAATAATAATAATAATAATAATAATAATAATAATAATAGTAATATTAATAATAATAGTAGTAGTAATAATAATAATAATAATAATAATAATAATAATAAAGAAAGAGAACATAAATAATGTAATAATCCAATGTGCAACCCACAATCATATGTTAAAGTGTGTGTGAAAATTAAGGTTTAAGAATACATGTTAAATGAGTATATGAGCAGAATTAAGTGATAATAATGCGAGAGTTTGTAAATCTGAATATTTCAAGAAGTATTATAATAGACAAACCTGAAATAACGAACACTGACAAACCTGAAACACACTAAAACAAAAATAAGAAATAACAAAACACAATAATAAAACCGAAAGGCACAAAAATTCATAAATGAAGGCTCAAATCCAATCTAAGCTTTTTACGGCTTTCCTTGGTTGACCAATTTATGCGACTCATGGAAGGATCAATTACAGGAATGAAGGATTGTAGCTGGTCAATTAATTGTTCAGCAGTAGCAGTAGAGATTATGATTTGTCGTGCAGAAGATGTTATAAATTCCTGTTCCATAGCATGATCAAGAAAAGACAACAACTTATCATAATAACCATTAACATTTAACAAACCTATGGGTTTATGGTGAATGTGCCGTTGAGGCCAAGAGGAAATATGAAAGATCTCTTCCAATGTACCTAGACCACCTGGTAAAGCAATGAAGGCATCAGCATGGTTAAACATTGCATTCATTCGAGCTGACATTGTGGAGACCTGAAGTTCCTCTCCAATTGTTTTTCCAATGATGTCCCCTTGTGCTAAAGCTTCGGGGATGACCCCCAAAACTTGACTACCTCCTAAAAATGCAGCTATTGACACACCTGCCATCCCCATAACTTGACTACCTCCTAAAAATATAGCTATTGACACACCCCTCATTAACCCCAGACTGCCTCCCCCATACACTAAATGAATCTTTCTCTCAGCTAGCACCTGACCAAGATGATTTGCTGATTCTAAAAACTCCTTTTCTTTCCCAGGACTAGATCCACCAAAAACACAAATATTTCTTATATGATGACCTGAGGAACTTGCCATTTGTACACACTTCTGTATTTGTTGAATGTATGGGTTGAGTAGAAATGAAAGGAAGGAAGAGGGGATTTTATAGATGAGAAATTAAAAAGCTAATCAAACCACCTATATGTAGGCCAGCTGGAGTCTCACACACACACTTTCTCTCTCTTTATTTATTTCTTTTTTTTTAAAAAAAAGAAGCATATGTATAGGTGGTTGTGATTGTGGCTCACATCTTCCTTTGGTTTTACGTCCAAGAACGGCTTAGACTATGGGTCGGGGATAGGCTTCCCATCTAGTTTTCTTAAAAACTAGCAAACATGGTCTTTTTTAGTCAGATTCCCAAGACTATGTCAAGCATGTTCTTTATGAAAATGGATTCATAAGTCATGAATTGCACGATACTTATCTCGACTATGCTGAGACTTAAGAGTCAATAGAAGATTATCTAAAGACTCTCTGTGTTTTGAAATAAATCCCACCTTTTGACAACTTTCATAGTTTTTACGGAATGCATGTGACTCCTTGAATATGGTGGGCCAATAAAATCCACTTTGTAAGATTTCTACAGTCCTCTTTTTTTACGAGAAATGATCCCTACGTGCCTTAGAGTGACAAAATTTAATGAAATTACTTACCTCATTATCGGGAAAGCATCTTTGAAATATTTGATCAGGATGATAATTGAATAAGTAAGGGTCATCCCAATAAAAGTTTTGCACGTTACTCAAAAATATTCTTTTGTCTTCGGTACTCCAGTGAGCTGACAAAAATCCTGAAGCAAGAAAATTGATATTTTTAGCAAACCAAGGCATTGAACTAAGAGAAAGTAGAGATTCATCAGGAAAAGAATAATTGAATGGTGTGATGTCGGGTGTCGAATCTGTTGTCACTTTTGATAAAAGATCCGCATCAACATTTTCGGTGCCTTTTTCATCATCGATGTCTTCCTGATTGGTCATGGCATGAGGAAATGGAAGTGCTGGCAGAGAATTAGTCTTTTCCTTGCAATATTCAGATTCAACACCTTCCTTACCCTTAGTGATTGACTCATCATCTTTCTCACAAGGTTCAAGAGTGGGTTTTTTAATAACCTTACCACTACGAAGAGTGATGACTGATTTGACTTGATCCATATGTTGACTTCCAGAACTACTTGCATTTGCATTGTATTGCCCCTTGGGATTTTGCTGTGGTTGAGATGGAAACTTACCTATCTCTTGAAAATTGAGAGCAGATGTGAATTTTGCAAGAGTATCTTTAAAATCTGTTATGCTTTGAGCAAGTTGAGTGTTGATTGTCTCTTGCTTTTCAATCAATGCATACAAAGTTTCCTCAAAATTTCTTGTAGGAGGTGGAGCATAAGGAGGTACACCATGATAGTTTTGGAAATTATGGTGTGCTTGAAACTATGGATGTGAAGTTTATGCATTGTCACTCTTCCAACTGAAATTTTGGTGATTTCTCCAACCAGGGTTGTATGTTTGCCAATATGGGTTATGATTGGGCCTTTCGAAACTATTTAAAGCATGGGCTTGTTCATGGAGACATTCCTTAAAAGAAGGCAAGGTTAGATAATCGTTGGTTGAGTGTTCATTTGTTTCATAGATTTGACACACAATGTTTTCAACAGATTTTAATTGACCACTCTTTTTCAATTCTAGTGCCTCGACTTTTCTAGCTAAAGATGCAAACTTGGCTTGAAGGTCATGATCTTCCCTAAGGTTGTACATGCCTCCACTAGATGTGTGAGGTTGAGTTTTACTCGGTGCCTCATAAGTACCCGCGGTGTCCCAATTTTGAGCATTTTCAGCAAACAAGTCTAAGTACTCCATTGCTTCATCAGGGTCTTAATCTTCAAAAGTTCCATTGCACATCAATTCAACCATTTACCTATCTTTAGGTGTTAACCCTTCATAGAAATGTGAAACCAATCTCCATGTTTTAAAACCATG
Organism: Populus euphratica; assembly: GCF_000495115.2. Lineage (NCBI taxonomy): Eukaryota > Viridiplantae > Streptophyta > Magnoliopsida > Malpighiales > Salicaceae > Populus > Populus euphratica. Next base: position 5,237 of record NW_011503832.1, on the reverse strand, counting down.
ATGAGGGCAAGTACTAACCAAGTCTCGATACCTATCCCAACATTGGTAAAATGTTTCTCCTGGTTTTTGAGTGAAAGTGGTGATTTGTCTCTTGAAAGAGTTTGTTCTATGAGATGGGAAAAACTTCTTTAAAAACTGTTGTAGCATTTCATCCCAAGCACCAAATGGATCCTGGTCTTAAATTTTGTAGCCATGTTTTAGCTTTATCTTTTAATGAAAAAGGAAAAAGCTTTAATCTGATGGTGTTCATGCTACAATTTAAATTATTATATGTGTTGCAGACCTCCTCAAATTCCCTTAAATGCAAGTATGGATTTTCCAATTCTAAACCATGAAAAGAAGGTAAAAGTTGAATAATGCCTGGTTTAAAATTAAAATGAGATGCATCGGGAGGAAAAACTATGCATGATGGTGCACTTGTTCTTGTGGGATTCATGTGGTCTCTAAGTGTTCTAGCACGGTTATTCTCATTATTTTCATTATGAAGTGATTGATTATCTTCTTCGGCCATATTTTCTGAAAATGATGAGGATACCCTACAAAGTCTACCACTTGATGTACGTGACCACACTCTCATGCACGTGTAGGAATAGAATAAAAGGAAGAAGGAAACAAAAGAAGAAGAAACAAAAGAAAAAAAAACAAAGTTATATACAAGAAAAATGAAAAGAGAAAATAAAATAAATATTATAATTTATACAAAACTTACCTCCCCGGCAATGGCACCAAAAACTTGACACGACTAAAAGATTGATGTTTTCTCCCAAGTGCAGGAGTGTCGAAGTAATAAATAACCTGGTAAGACCGGGGTCGAACCACATGGAGGTTAATTGTACAAATTATAAACAACAATTATAAATAATAACAATAGTAACAATAACAACAACAATAGTAATAGTAGCGATAGTAATACTAATAATACTAGTAGTAGTAGTAGTAGTAGTGGTAGTAGTAGTAGTAGTACTAATAATAATAATAAAAAAAGGAGAAGAAAAAGAAAAAGAAGATGATGAGAACTTTGAGATGAAATATTAATGTAAGGATTAAACAATGATAATAACAAATGTCAAGGTTAGAGATTCCACTAATGGTATGTCAAACAAGTATAGTATAAACTCTTATTATTCAATTGGAAACCACACACAAAGGAGGTTCCAATTTGATTATATATTGTTAACATGATTACATTAGTCATCTTATTCAATTAATGCTAATACTTCTAAATCTCGTCAAGTATTCATGATTATAACTTATGTTAACAACAAATCAAGTTGCTTTCATAGCTCAGGTGTCGGTTATACCATACAGTATGGGCTATGAAAGTGCCAAGCATTTGTTGTACCAAGTGTTATACAACATAAATCAAGATTAGTCATTTAACAAGCAAAGTATTAAAGAGTGAACAAGATAACAAATACAAAACATGTTAGTATCAAACATTAAAGTCCATATTAAGTTTACACTATACTTATTCTTACACCATTAGTGTAACCTTTTCACCTTGACATAACTAACTTAGCTAGACATCACCATTAGTGTAATCTTTTCACCTTGACATAATAAACTTAGGTAGACATAATAAAAGAAAGAAAAATAAATAAACAAAACAAGAACATAAACAAGATAAAAGTTAACTAAGTAAATGAAACGAAATGAAAGGCATAAACTTAATATTAATGAAAGTAAAGCATAAACATTACAAAAAATACAAAGAGAGAAAGGAAGAGCATGATCTTGATCTGGAGACCAAGATGCCTAAATACATGGCAAATGCCTCCTTTTATAGGCCAAAATTGGGAACTCTTGATTTGATGACTTATTGATGAGTGGGTGGCCAACTCTTGACTTGGTGACAATCTTTATCTTCTCTTGTCTGCCCAAAACATCATTAATAACATCAAAATTAGAACCATTTGTAAACATGAAAGTTGTAGCCAATCGTCTCAACTGTCTTGTGTAAAAACTTCAGCTCCTTTGGACTTCTAGAACTCCATATATGGCCAAAATACTGAACAGTGCTCAGGCTGGAGGACAGATTCGGGCTTCTTTGTTGTTGCTACAATTTGGACTTGAAAATGGCCTTTTTGGATCTTGGGCTCCATATGAAAGTTGTAGGCCTATCTCTTACCTTTCCATCCATATAAAGTGGACCTAAATCTAAGATCTACAACTCCAGATATGATCTAATAACCGAACAGTATTCTGGTATGAACTGCACCGACATCTCTTTTCGGAGTTTAGCCATCTCTTTGTCCTTTCAATTTCAATTCTTAAATTCATCAATCAATCCTTTCATTTATGTGATAGGCCTGCATTAAAAATAGACATTTACCACAAATTATAGGTATCTTATATTATTAGATATATTATTATAAAACATGTTTTAGTTATGGAGTTATTGATACTTCAAGTGCAAAATGATGATATAAAACCTTGATAAAAATGCACTTTTAAGTACTAATCAGAGGTTCCAATTTGATTATAGATTGTTAACATGATTAGATTAGTCATCTTATTCAATTAATGCTAATACTTGTAAATCTCGTCATGCATTCATGATTATAACTTATGTTAACAACAAATCAAGTTGTTTTCATATCTCAAGTGTCGGTTATACCATACAGTATGGGCTATGAAAGTGCCAAGCATTTGTTGGCAGATATATAAATTTAATGAGAGTTTGTTTATCTGGATAGATTAATGGAAGTTAAATGATGAATACCTTGCTTTGTGGAATTTGCAAATTGTTTTTCTATTTTACGCTTTGATTACTAGGGACTAGTAATAAGCTGGTTGGGGGGTGTGATTAGTACTTAAAAGTGCATTTTTATCATGGTTTTATATCATTATTTTGCACTTGAAGTATCAATAACTCCTTAACTAAAATATGTTTTATAATAATGTATCTAATAATATAAGATACCTATAATTTATGGTAAATGTCTATTTTTAATGCAGGCCAATCACATAAATGAAAGGATTGATTGATGACTTGAAGAACTTAAATTGCAAGGATAAAGAGATGGCCAAACTTAGAAAAGAGATGTCGGTGCAATCCAAACCGGAACACTATTCGGTAATTGGGTCATATCTAGAGCTATATATCTCAGATTTAGGTCCAATTTATATGGATGGAAAGGTAAGACATAGGCCTACAACTTTCATAGGGAGCCCAAGATCTAAAAAGGCCATTATCAAGTCCAAATTGTAGCAACAACAAAGAAGCCCGAATCTGTCTTCCAGCCCGAGCACTGTTCGGTATTTTGGCCCTATCTGGAGTTCTAGAAGTCCAAATGAGCTGAATGTTTTACACAAGAAAGCTGAGACAATTGCCTACAACTTTCATGTTTGCAACTAGCTCCAATTTTGACGTTATCTATGACGTTTTGGGCAGACAAGAGAAGATAAGGATTGTCACCAAGTCAAAAGTTGGCCACCCACTTATCAATTAGTCATCAAATCAATAGTTCCCAATTTTGGCCTATAAAAGGAGGCATTTGCCATACATTTAGGCATCTTGGTTTCCAGATCAAGATCATGCTCTTCCTTTCTCTCTTTGTATTTTTTGTAATGTTTATGCTTTGCTTTCATTAATATTAAGTTTATGCCTTTCATTTCCTTTCCTTTACTTAGTTAGCTTTTATGTTCTTATTTTGTTTATCTATTTTTCTTTCCTTCATTATGTCTAGCTAAGTTAGTCATGTCAAGGTGAAAAGGTTACACTAATGGTGTAAGAATAAGTATAGTGTAAAATTAATATGGACTTTAATGTTTGATACTAACATATTTTATATTTGTTATCTTGTTCACTCTTTAATACTTTGCTTATTAAATGACTAATCTTGATTTATGTTGTATAACACTTGGTACAACAAATGCTTGGCACTTTCATAGCCCATAATGTATGGTATAACCGACACCTGAGCTATGAAAGGAACTTGATTTGTTGTTAACATAAGTTATAATCATGAATGCTTGACGAGATTTACAAGTATTAGCATTAATTGAATAAGATGACTAATGTAATCATGTTAACAATATATAATCTGATTGGAACCTCCTTTGTGTGTGGTTTCCAATTGAATAATAAGAGTTTATACTATACTTATTTGATATACCATTAGTGGAATTTCTAACCTTGACATTTGTTATTATTATTATTTAATCCTTACATTAATATTTCATCTCTAAACTCATCATCATCATCATCTTCTTCTTCTCTTTCTTTATTATTATTATTATTGTTATTGTTATTATTATTATTATTAT
>NW_011503832.1:282-830 GCF_000495115.2 Populus euphratica | reverse complement strand
TATTATTATTATTGTCATTATTATTATTATTGCTTCTATGTTGTTATTGTTGTTTTATAATTATTGTTTATAATTTATACAATTAACCTCCCTGTGGTTCGACCCCGGTCTTGCCGGGTTATTTATTACTTCGACACTCCTGCACTTGGGAGAAGACATCAATCTTTTAGTCGTGTCAACATGTTAGTATCAAACATTAAAGTCCATATTAAGTTTACATTATACTTATTCTCACACCATTAGTGTAACCTTTTCACCTTGACATAATAAACTTAGCTAGACATAATGAAAGAAAAAAAAAATAAACAAAATAAGAACATAAATAAGATAAGAGTTAACTAAGTAAAGGAAAAGAAATGAAAGATATAAACTTGATATTAATGAAAGCAAAGCATAAACATTACAAAGAGAGAAAGTAAGAGCATGATCTTGATCTGGATACCAAGATGCCTAAATGCATAGCAAATGCCTCCTTTTATAGGCCAAAATTGGGAACTACTGATTTGATGACTAATTGATAAGTGGGTAGCCAACTTTTGACTTGGTGA
>NW_011503832.1:0-123 GCF_000495115.2 Populus euphratica | reverse complement strand
TTGTTTGGTCATGGCTTGAGGAAATGGAAGTGCTGGATGAGAATCAGTCTTTTCTTTGCAATTTTCAGATTCAACCCCTTCCTTACCCTTAGAGATTGACTCATCATCTTTCTCATAAGGTTC
>NW_011503813.1:0-8454 GCF_000495115.2 Populus euphratica | reverse complement strand
TTTGAATGGCAGCCTTAGTAATTCATTAAAAAAAACATATAGAAAGTCCTTTATGATACGGTTCAGCCTTGTGATAGACCTCTACAAGGTTAGATTCAAATTTTAGTGCAAAATTTTGTACCATTCAATTTTACGCTATTGAGCATAACTCTAAATTTAATTGTTGGATCGAGCTAAAACTTTATTAGAAGATTCCAGAGGTATTTGTCTATGTTGGGGTAAATGTTTAGGTGAATCAGAGTTCAAAAAAGACTTACGATATGGGTTAGAATAGGTTGTATGAATTTTTTTATTTACTTTCTTTTGACTTATGAACTTCTTATTTAGCAAGGATCTTTTTTCTAAAAGGATGTGGCAGCTTGTTTTGGGAATTTTTTAGTTCCACAAGAATCTTTAATGTACTAAACTATAATTTCCAATAGTGGCAACAATTCATTAATGTTCTAGAATCCTTTTCTTATAAGGATTTCTTATTCATCTTAGCTACACAAGAAAAGAAAGGCTTAATTAAAACTTTATTTTAAGCTAGGATCCAAGGCTTGTTGGGATCAGGTTATGGGCTTTTTAGTTTAGGGTTTTTAGGTCAGTTTTGTATGTAGGTTAGTTCAGCCTACAAGAGTAGATCCATTAGGTTAATTTTTCAAGAATTATTTAAACATATGTAACCTAAATTTTGGAGGCATTGATGAATATCACTTTTGATTTTTTTAGTTTTAACATGTGAGAGTGATTTTTGCATTCTTCAGTTCTTGAATGAACTGAATCTGAATTATTGAAGATGAACTAGCTTTGTGGCATCATTATACTTTATTCCAATAGTGTTGGTGTCTTGAGACAAGTTTTCACCGTGTCACATTTCTATTAGAACTATTTTAGCTTCCAGGGATCAAATCTCAATCTTGATTGTGGGTTGCTTAATCATATGATCACGAGGTTCACATAAGTTGGTATCAGAGCTAGGCTTCGAAATAAGAATATCCTTATGTTATTTTTTTTTAGTGTTCCTTTAAGTTTTTCAGTATTTGCATTGTTTATCTTCTTGTTATTTGTGTATGCATCATCAAAGAAAAAAAATGTTATATTTCATCTTGTTACTATCTCTAATCATATCAGTAGCATATATAAGAGAGAGAGAGAGAGAGAGAGAGAGAGATAAATAGAGAGATTATATGAAATTTGAAGGATGATTCAATTTTACCACATAAACACAACTCTTAGTGAATCATAAGCAAGCCATGTCAAAATCAATTGAAACTTGATATTTTGCCTATTGAGGATAATATCGCATCATATATCAAATTTGGGCTTATTTTGTTATCATTTGTTTGATGTTTAAATTTAAGGTCCAATTCTACCATAGAAACACAACTCTTAGTGAACCATAAGCAAATCACCTTAGAATCAATTGCAACTTCATATTCTATATATTAGGGGTGATATCATAATATATATAAAATTTTGACTTATTTTGATATTGTTTACTTGAGATTTTAATTCAAGGTTCAATTATGCTGCAGAAACATTATTCTAAGTGAACCATAAACAAATCACCTTGGAATCAATTGAAACTTCACATTATATGTATTAGGGGTGAGATAGCACCATATATTGAATTTGAACTTATTTGGATATCGATTTCTTGAGGTTTTAATTGGAGGTTCAATTCTGCCATAAATTGATCATACAAGGGGTTTGGGTACCTATACAATATAGAATGACCTATAAACTTAGATTTGTTGTGTTATTGGTATCTAAATACTATATATTAAATTCAAGGTCATTTGGATAGTGTTTTCTTTAGGTTCTAGAATTGGGTTTTGTCTTGTCGTAACAGGTCTATTTTGTGTTATCTTTCAAAACTTATTTCGTTTCTGTTGATTTTGTTCTTGCCAGTATATTATCATCATATTTAGGATATTTTGTTATTGTTTGAGTCATTTTCATCACTTTCATATTTTTTTTATCAGTTCTGGTCGAAACAAAAGTTAGATTTGTAATTTCGAGTCTAAATCAGTGTTCTTCTTATCGTAAACTCAATTCTTGTTGTGTGTTTGTCTTTTTCTATTTTTCTTATTTTTTTCATGTATTCAGCAAGGGAGAGGGAAAAAAGGAGGATTCTAGCTCAAGGATATAAAAAACTAAGGCATGGTTTAAGGGTTTTAGAACAAGAAGTTAATAAGTGTAAAAGATTATTATATGATCTTGAAGCTTCATGGGAAAAAAATGTACATAGCCAAAAAAATAAAAGATAAAGGAGAGAATTGTTGTTATCATTCAAAATTATATATGCAAATGGTTAATATGACATGCTTATCTAAAATTCTTGTCAGTCATTACTTCCATACATATTACTAGAGAAAGGTGTTAGCAATAAGGGAATTACAAAGGCTTAAACGAAGAGGCTAATGAAGTCACTACTAATCCGATTCAAGATTCGAGGGCGAATCTTTTTGAAGAGAGAGGGAATGATATGGTTCAACCTTGTGATACAACCTAAGTAAGGTCAGATTCATATTTTAGCTTAAAAGTTTCTATCATTTAGTTCTACACTATTAAATATAACTCTAAATCTAACCATTGGATAGAGCTATAACTTTACTACAAGACTTCAGAGGTATTTTTCTATATTAGGGTAAATTTTCAGGTGAATCAGAATTTGGAAAGGACTTGCGATATAGGTCAGAACAAGCTGTATGAATTTTGTTATTTACTTTCTTTTGATATGTGAACTTTTTTGTTTTATTTCTTTTTGTCAACTACATATGCCAAACCAAGTTATACATCCCTTGTTAAGTTATCTTCTCACCTTCATTACTAATATTAAATAATTAGTTATCACATACCTTTCACTATGAAAGTTTAACATTTTCCTATTAGATGCCCTAAGAGTAATGATATTTGGATAGCAATTCATAGTAGTTTAATGAAAACTCAACCATTTCATCCCTAAAATTACATCAAAATCAACTATCTTTAGAGGTATTACATTAAAGTTATAACCCTCTATTTGTGCCCTAACCCTTTATAAACATCATCTATTTCCATAATGCCCCTTAACGATGTACTAATAGCTAACCCCATTTCTAATTTGCTTTTTGATACATTTAATTCATCAACAAATTTACATGCCATAAAAGAATGGGTAGCTCTAGGATGAAACAAAGTATATCCTTATTGTATATTGATATCAGTAATACCTACCACTACATTTGTTGAAGTTTTAGCAGCTTTCAGATCAAGTTGATAAGTTATATTTTAGGTCCTAACTCCCTGACCTCAACTTTTACCCCTACAAGCACTAGCTCCTAGTAGTGTAGGTCTCATATGTTCTCTCTAGGGTCTATTTATGGTGTAAAAGCTCAGTCTAATTTGCCATATATTATCCGCTTTGTGCTTTACTACCCTTACGGTTTTGCTCCTAGTGACACAAACCCATATCCGAGCCTGACGCCCCAAAACACGTATGACAAGTTAGCAACTAGCACCCTTTAAGTATTTGCACTCTTTTCATTAATGACCCTCTTGTCGACAAACAAAACACCTCCTTGCAGTAACACTATAATCTCCTAGGTATGCTCGATTACATATGTCATAATATAGGTATTCAATTACTTCTCGAGGGTTAGTTCTTGAAGAACTCCCTTCTTTGCTAGTCCCAAAACCACTCTAACCCGTAAAATATCCTTTTTTATTGGGCTAAGAGAACCTACTAAAAGATCCATCTATGGAAATATTTCCCTTTTTTTTAATGTACTGTGACTAAGCAGGATGATGTTCATTACTTCCCCCTCTTTTAGGAAGAGTTGGTTTACCCATTCTAGTTGTTAACTCTTTCTTTTTCCTAATATCTCCACTTCTTTGCCCAAACACACTATGCAACTCTTCTCCCTATAATACTTCTAAAGACTACAGTTTTTATCAACTCCCATATTGTTCCTGGATGAAAGGTAATTGAACCTTTCCTTAACTCTTGTTTAAACTCATCCTTAAGTCGATCAATTCAATGTTGTTCAATCAGAACCAAAGCAGGGGCAAATGTAGAGAGATCCTGAAATCATATCTTATATTCCAAAATTGTCATATTCTCACGATGAAGGGCTATAATTTTTTGTTCCTTCTTCCTTCTATATTGTCTAGAATATTATTACTTTTCAAATTTCTCCTTAAAATCCATCCTAGACAATACCTCTGCAGTTATTTGTTCTTTCACACCTGTCTGTTAAAAATGTGTACTTTTCTAAAGCATTTGTGTTATGCAATTGACCTTTGCTTCTACTAGCACTAGGATCTCTATAAGAGACTCCTCCACTTTCTAAACCCAATGCCTAATAACTTATGCATCTTCATCTCCCAAAAAGGGCATACACCTTATCTTCTTCATACCTATCACCTAATGCATAAAGGTGAGAGTATTTTCTCTACTCGCGGATCTGGTAAGTCCTGTTAATCCAACCATAATAGCACTAACAATCTTTTCCAAGAAAACAAAATCCTATGGTGGTGTAGGTGCCACTAGTGATGCTATAGCTGAAGGCTTTCTCTGCTTAGAAAAGGGGTGAATAATATAAAAATAAGAGATCATATCCATTATGTGATCCTCTCTTTATATTTCCCTTCCTTGTGTGGGCCGACCTCTCTTTTGTACTGGATTAGGGTCCGTCTAAATCCCATAACAGGTGTGAACCATTTTGTCTTCATATAATCATTACTTTCATGTCAGTAATAATATATGATATTCTTGCCCAAATGGTCACCTTATCACAATATTCATATTTATATGTTTATATTAATACTTATTCACATAACACAGCTCTGGAACCAATATATAATACCCTTAATTTATAATCTTATAAAATAAAATCCTTGATATTATTTTTTACCAAATCAATTTACTTACCTTTTAAAAATTCAACAGAGTTTCATTTATTTTATTGATACTGAGTTATTGATATTTTATCAAGCACCTGCACCCCAACTAATTTTTCACAACCGAATTAATTTAGAACAACTTTAAAAATATCACAATCTTTTATGTTTCCCTTTCCTTTAAAACAATTTATTTTCACCAATATTCATCCAAAAGTGAAATATATTAACAATATTAATGGAGTAGCATTTAATATTTACCATTCACATCAGTTACACAAAATGCCATATAATTATTATAGTTTAAAAAAGAATATAAAGATTTGATTCAAAATACAATAAAATATAGTTTCACAAAATGAAACATTACCTAACCAAAATATACTTATTAGCAAAAATAAGATAATGGTCAATGTGGCCAGAATATGAGAGTCCTATAGAAAAAAGAATAAAAAAAGAAAAAAACCCTTGATATAAGAACATATTCAATACATAACTTTACTTGTACCAAGCTTCAACATAATAATATATCATTAGGTTTTAACCTCATTTCAAACAAATCACATATAGATTAATCATTTTTCCCAAAACAACAAGCCAACAACATGTTCTATATTGCTTCTATGCCCCTCGTCTGTCTATATATATATAAATAAAATTGAATATTCATTCAAAAACCTTAACATTTTAATAAGGCTCTTTGCCCACAATTTAGTCTACTTTTAATTTATTAATTATAAAATTTATCCCTACATCCATACTTGATCATCACCACTAGTAAAAACAATTTAACCCTTTACTTGCCATTAACATACTTCTTTATTCCTAAATTTCTAGTTCGAGGATGACTAATGGATCTTCTATATCTTTAATCTTCATCTTTTTAATTTATCAAACGATTAAGTTAATTCATTCAGCCCTTAGTTTCCTAAATATACAGTAATTCATTCAGCTCTTAGTTTTCTAAATATATAGATAACTAGGTTATATTTTTTCATGCCCTAAATCTTCGACTTTATAAGAGATTAAATGAATTATCTAATCCTTAGTTTTCCGAGTACATGGACAAATAAGTTATATTTTTCATGCCCTTAATCTCTAATTTCAAGGGAGATTAAGTTAATTATCTAGCACTTAGTTTTCTGAATATACGTACAACTAAATTATATTTTCCATGTCTTTAATCTTTAACTTCACATAAGATTAAGTTAATTATCTAGCCCTAAGTTTTCTGAATACATGGACCACTAAGTTATATTTTTCATGCCCTTAATCTCCGACTTCACATGAGATTGATTTAATTTATCATTTGATGAAAGGAATTTCCTTTATTCATCACATTCATAATGTAATATTTTTTTTTATATTTACTATATGCTAGTCATTTTCACACATTATATGGTTCCATATGCATATTTCAGTTCTCTTCCTTTCCATAATTAAACAATCTATGGAAATCAATATAACAATTAAATTTAATAGTTTAAAGCTCGTGCACCTGTCACTCCTAATGCACGAACTTGTTTTGTCGATGTCCTAACTTCGGATGTTCCATCTAACATCTAATGGAAGACATCTAAATCCTAGATATGACTCATCAAAATTACAAACCTAAATCCTAGAATATCAATAAGTGACATTCTATATAGCTCGAGACCATTAAATCTTTTATGTGTAGATTTCAATAGAATAGTTCCTAAGCGATGTTATCAAACTAATTCAACTAGCATTCCTTGTACTATTAAGTTGAAGAAAAAATTGATCCTCATGTCACACCCTCAAAGCAAAATGCAATACACAATTAAATGTAATTTAAAAGGAATTTTAAATTAATAAAAAGAAGTTAAGAGATAATTTTTATTTAACAAAAAAATAACAAACTAATAAATTAGTTTTTCAAAACTTATAATCAAGAACAAAGAAATCAAATTGAAAAAGAATATTATCAAAATCTTAATAAGATATAAGCCTACACACTATTTTTTGCTTGTTTATGAACCTATCCATTTTAATTGAAATAAGAAAATGTTTAGACTACCACCAAACAAATTCAACTTACTACAACTAATAATCAAATAAGTTCAACTCATCATCCTTTTAAGGAAACAAAAATAAAATTATGGTAGGCCCTTTTAAGTCTATAATAAAAAATATCAATAATCATTTTCCCCAAAAATATATCAATTCAATATAGTTATAAAATAACTACATCAATCAAATTTTACATATAATAGCCCAATAATTATAGTCCATAAAATCCAATAAGGCCTTTTCTTTTTTTGCTTTTTTCCCATGGAGGATGAAAAGTCCAATCATCAATTTTTATTTCAAAACTTTCACTATTTCAAATCCACTCTTCATGCCCATACAAATACCAAAAGATCAAACAATTAAACAATCCTGATTAGGTTACCTCATTTAAATAATTACTTGAAAACTTGATTCGTTAGATTTAAAACTAGTCAAAAAAACTATTTGTCATAAATCAAGGTGAAAATGCTTGAAGTAAAATTAAAGATCTTGCTAAGCAATTTCAAAAGGATATTGTCATTAATAAAATCACAACTTTATGTCAAACCAATATAAAAAACCAAAAATCAAACATTACTACAATAGACCAACATTTTCTGATATTTAAATAAAAGACCTACCTCATCAAACCTAAGCTCATTGTTATGATGAAAGTATTTATAAATATAATATAGATGGGTATAATGAACATAATATCATTAATAAACTTCAACAAATGATAATGGCAATCATTGCCTACAAATTCAAAAATCAATTTGACAAAAAAATAGCTCAAGTCTTAATCTCTAGTTTTACAAGCCAACTCAAAGGTAGGTGGGATCATTATCTTGCCAAGAAAAATAGCAAACTTGTATTAAATGATGTCAAAATAGAAAATAAAAATACCTCAACACATGTCATAAGTCATAGTAAGAAAAATTATCTCAACCCCAATATTCGCCATCACCAAACACTTTATAGGAGACCTACAACAGTTTCAAGAAAATTTATTTTGAAATACTCTAAAATTTAACATATCCTGAATATCAAGATTTTAGATGGTATAAGGATACATTCCTTTCAAAAGATTTTATTAGAAAAGATTGTCAACACCCTTTTTGGAAAGAAAGATTTCTATTTAGACTTTCAAAACTATAATAATAAAAAAACTATAATGAGTCAGTACCTTATGAAATGTTATGATATAGAAACCTTATAACTTACATCAATAATGAAGGATTATCACTCTACACCTTATAACTTACATCAATAATGAAGGATTATCACTCTACACTAATCTCGAGCTTAAAGCAACAATAAAAAATGAACTTTATGAAAGTAGAAAAGAGCTGGGTTAATTTTATATTCAATATGGGTATGATACCTTAGTTGCTCCATCAAGAAAGCATAAGCAAATCAAGAAACAAAAAACAAAAGCTAAACATTATAAAAATAACTGTTATATAAGAGAAAATGATCAAGTAAACCATACATAAGATCAAAACCTATACCTTTAAAAAATATAGGGATTATTCCCTTTATCTGTAATATTCCATACATCACATTCATTCATTTTGA
>NW_011503812.1:4968-8458 GCF_000495115.2 Populus euphratica | reverse complement strand
TTACAATGTCTTACTCGGCTAAATTTTATCTAATCAATAATTTTGAATAACTTTTTACTGCCAAAAAATCCAAATCATTACACTGCCATGAAATTATCAAATATAAACCAAACTATTGACAAAACAGAACCTGTCAACAATTTATAATGACATTTATCAACAAAATATTTATTTGCTATGCTTCTTGGTATACATCAATGAAGATTTTTCGTTAGTATATATTAAGGAAATTACAATTAAAACATAAATGAAAAAAGAAAAATAACATGTCATTATTATAAACTGTATTACTGTGAAATAAACCATCACTAATCGGTGAATCTATTGATAATATTTAAGTTATAATCTGACAAACAAACCTCCTCTCCTTCTCCTTTATTTCTTCTTCTTTCTTTTTATTATGTAGAAAACAACACACAACACCCCTATATTTTATCATAAATTAACCTCTCATCATCACAAATCCAGCCATCTCAACACTTAATCTGTTTACATCCATGTTCTACTTCTTCTTTTTTTCAAGATTGGCCACATAAAGTAAGAGTTTTTTTTTTTTGTAACTGATTTTTAAAATGCTATTTTTTTGGCATTTTAAGATAGTATTTGTAGTTTGTTTATGTATTTACTTGTTATATAGCTTTTTCTCATATAAATTTATTTTGTGAATGTATGATTTGTATATATTAGGCCAGTAGTCATATGCTTGTCTCAAAGATTAAGCCATGCATGTGTAAGTATGAACTAATTCAGACTGTGAAACTGCGAATGGCTCATTAAATCAGTTATAGTTTGTTTGATGGTATTTGCTACTCGGATAACCGTAGTAATTCTAGAGCTAATACGTGCAACAAACCCCGACTTCTGGAAGGGATGCATTTATTAGATAAAAGGTCGACGCGGGCTCTGCCCGTTGCTCTGATGATTCATGATAACTCGACGGATCGCACGGCCATCGTGCTGGCGACGCATCATTCAAATTTCTGCCCTATCAACTTTCGATGGTAGGATAGAGGCCTACTGTTACAGTGTTAAATGTGCACGGGGTGCACACCTAAGGCATGCTGTCCAATACCAGGCCTAAGGGTGCTGGCAGCCATGCCAACGATGGGATATATTAGCAGCGCAGATTTATGCGGCTGTAAGTTTGTCAAAGGAAACATCGGCAGCACAGAATGCTAGGCTTGACGATGGAATGTCCAAGCCAGAATGGAAGACTCGTCAGTGGCATAGGCTGGCGAGAACTGGGGCTGTCGAGAAATGCGGGGTAGCGCAGGATGTTGACAAACATGGGCTTGGCGATGGAATGTTCAAGCCAGACAAGGAAACTCGTCAGGGGCATAGGCTGGCGAGGACTGGGGCTGTCGAGGAATGCGGCAGCACGGATTGGTGATGTCTATGGGCTTGGCGATGGAATGTCCAAGCGAGACAGGAAAACTCGTCTGGGATATGGGCGGACGAGAATTGGGGCTGTCAAGGAATTCAGCAGCGCAGACACTGGGAGCTTGCGCGCAGATGGGAATTCGGCAGCGCAAGATTTGGCTAGCTTGCACGCAGATGCGAATGCGGTAGTGCAGACATTGGGGCCTGCACGCAGTTGCGAATTCGGCAGCGAAGGAATTGGGGCCTGCACGCAGATGCGAATTCGGCAGCGCAGGAATTTGGGGCCTGCATGCAGTTGCGAATTCGGCAGCGAAGGAATTGGGGCCTGCACGCAGTTGTGAATTCGGCAGCGCCAGATTTGTGGCCCGCACGCAGAAGCGAATGGGGCAGTGCAAGATTGGACAGCCTGCACGTAGATGTGCATTCGGCAGCGCAGACATGGGGGTCTGCACGCAGATGCGGATTTGGCATCGCAGTATTTGGCGACCGTACCCAGGGTGCGCACTCAGCAGCGCACAAGAGCTTGCGTAAGTCAGGGACTTGACTTAGCAAGATCTAAAACTTGGACGATGGATTGTCCAAGGCATGTGGGTGATTTAGCAGCAGATGAAGCTAGGGCTGGCAGATGGAGCTGCCAGGCAAGCATGCAGAAAGTGGGAGCATAACTGGGGTGTTTCCAAGTTGCTGAAATCATGAAGCACATGGGGGAGGAAGTTCTCCACTATATCCTGGAAATGGGGATATGGGTGAGCCACAAATGATCATGGGGATCATGGGGGAGTAAGTACCTATTATGTCCTGAAATATGGGGATCATGGAGGTGCCCTGCAGCTCACATACTTGGCTATAAATGGTGATGGTAATTCTTTGTTGTATAGGGTGAATACATAGAGAATAGAATGCATAGAGAGGAAATAACGTATGTAAACTTGTTGGTGTAGCATGCGAATTCTGTGCATAGCACACGTTGTGTAATCCTTTGTTAATGAGATAAATAAAGGTTGAGAGGTATTCTTGTAATCTCAGTGTGCTTGGTTAAGAGCAATTCTACTTGTGTATTCCGCTTGTCTTTAACATGGGAAAGTGGGGAAACCTCTCGGGTGAGGGAAACACTTAGTTAATAGGCAAACACGAGTGGATAAATGAGGGAAGGCTGAGTCTAGCGAGGGACTAGGCTGCCGCACGGGTTTATTCGCGTAGCGAAAAATTACCCCGTGACAAAAGCATATGCCTGTATATCTACTGATTGAGACAAAAGTAAGAGGGCCTATCTAATATATATGGATGCATCTATTCAAGAGGTTACGAATTGCATATTCATTCTAGTTAAATTTCTAATGTCTTTTTTTTTTAAAAAGACATTCATTTAATTCCATTCGAAAACTTATTCAATCTAAAGAAAAAGTTAAAAATAAAATGCAAGTTAAAACTTCAATATACAAGGCTTATATTGTGAAAGAAATCTTAACATTTATCTCATAATATTTTAAGTCTCACTTAGGAACAAGAATAAACAACATTCCAAGATATAATGACAGTGGAGAATTTCCTTCAAATGGGAGCTTTGTTAATATTTTCTCGTTTTGAATGACTTGAATCAAAAAATACAATGAGGAGAAGACGCTTAAGAAATCAATACAATACTAGAAGTGACAATATTTTTCCATATTGGACAACATAGAATTTTACAGAGGCAATGACTTTTTTGAGAAATTCATGAATTTTAGATTCTGCACTCTCTTTTCATATTTGTTTAAAGAAATAATGGTTTAATATTTATTAAAAAAAAATGATGGAAATTTTATCACACAACAATCTTGCTCTTGCTCGATCTATACCTGCAACTTTCTCAAATTTGAAGCAGATTGGAGTAGAAATTCATGAATTTTAGATTCTGCACTCTCTTTTCATATTTGTTTAAAGAAATAATGGTTTAATATTTATTAAAAAAATGATGGAAATTTTATCACACAACAATCTTGCTCGATCTATACCTGCAACTTTCTTAAATTTGAAGCAGATTGAATGTTTGGATGTTTCTTACAACAACTTGAATGATGTCATCTGTCGGTAATTTACCGAAATTACCACAATGATAATTTGTTAGTGT
>NW_011503812.1:0-847 GCF_000495115.2 Populus euphratica | reverse complement strand
GCTGGTGTTTAATGTCAATTATCTTGCTTTGACGTGTTTCTCTTCCAGGCTTCGAAGTCCTATCATCAAAACTGAGGAAACTGGAAGTACTTGACCTAAGTCTGAACCGATTTAATAATGATAAAGGCATTTTATCATGCCTCAATGGGCTTTCCGCTCTCAAGTCTTTGGACCTGTCAGACAATCAGCTGACAGGATCAGGTAGCTTCTATGGTGACCGTTTAATTATTTAGCTTTGAAACATTTTATTTTCTCCTTGTCATATGATTTAGCTTCTATGCATTTATTTCCTTCCAGTATGCTTAATTTTGAGAAACATCATGCAGGTCTCAAGGTCTTGTCATCAAGGTTGAAAAAGCTGGAGAACCTTTACCTGCGTGGGAATCAATGCAACGATAGCATCTTTTCATCTCTAAGTGGGTTTTCATCTCTCAAGTCTTTGGATCTGTCAGGCAATCTGCTGACAGGATCATCTACTGGTATCAATAGTAAGTTGCATTCTCTTAAGAAAATTGAGGACTTTATATCTACTTAGTAATTAATGATAGCATTAATTTCATCATGTTTGACTGAGCTTTCATCTCTAAAGATTTATATAAATTGTTTTTCTAATAAGACCGGAAGAGATCAAAATTAGGATGATTAAAGGTATATATTGTTACAGCTGTTATTATGGTCACTGTTAGTGCAGATTAATTAGGGTAGCTGGCAGATGCATGGACACGTGTCAGAAGTTGTTAAGAGTCGGTTAGAGTTAGTTAACAATATAATAAATCGTGTAATGCATGTGGGGAAGTTGTAAATGGATTACGCACGCAAGAAATAACAGAGATTTATCATCTCAGTT
>NW_011503810.1:0-8467 GCF_000495115.2 Populus euphratica | reverse complement strand
AATAAGAATTTTTTTTCTCACGTTGTTCTATTTTTTAATTCCAAACCAAGATATCTCATTTTATATTTGAGCTAACAAGATAATATAGAATTATAAAAAAAAAATGTTAATATAAAAAAATTAATCCGTTCATCATCTCCTAAATGCTTCAAACCACATCATGCTTATTACATAAGAGAAAAATCGAAGATAATGGGATGGAGAGCCCTACATGTACTTAGAATTGGATACAATCATGTAATCTTTGCTTTAAAGCCTTGGCTGATGCAGTGGGGTGCTTTTCGAGGCAGTAGCAATCAATGCCTTTTCCATTTCCCAATGATCTCCCAACTGCAACAACTACAACTGTACGTGACGACAGCAACGTGTTCATTGATGCAGGGAGGAAGAAAAGAAGAAGGTCGTCTGCAAGCCAAGATTGTCTGCGTTTCTCAGCTCAATGAATGATCCATTAATGGAGTCTATCTGGGGCATGGCTGGAAATGTATCCAAGTTGAAGGCTTATGAATCATGAGCCTCAGTTTGTTATAATTGTCTATTTCTTTTTTTGATGAAGAGTAATTTTCATTATCATCAATTTTAGTCATACGATCCCTGATTGTTTTAGGTTTTTAGTTTTTAGTTTCTATAGTTTTAACCGTGCTAAGTTTGGATTAGGCTAATCAGATCATAGGTTAAACTACTATGCTATTTTAATTTAACTTGGTTAATATTAAGATAAATTAAATCTATTGAGCTAATTTTAATAACTATGATTTAAATATAAATTAAATAAATTTTAAATGGATAGGTAACGAATTCCACAATACTATGAATTAAAATGAGAATTATAATTTTCATTTTGAATCTCTTATTTTATAGTTGATAAAAAAGACAGAAAAATTCATATCTCCAACCAATTAAATGCAAATGGGACTCCTGTGCTTGTCTATACATGTCCAAGCTTCTGTACATGAATAAATTTATGTGGCTGAGGTTTTAATTCTACTAGAGTACAATTCAATCCAATCCAATCCATTATGAACATGTAACGAACATGTAATTTTGAGACAGGCAATATATCAAAATCAGATCTTCTTTTTTTTTTTATCAGTGGAATAATTTAATCGTACAATCCAATCCAATCCAATCCAATGATAGGAACTGTTTACCCTGATCCCTACCTGACTGCACTACTAATTGTGCCTTGACATCTTGTTCAAGTTAGTGAATTTCTAGAAGTGGGAGCTTCTACTTTTAAATGACTTTTAAAAATGCATTTCCCTTCAGAAATTATTAAGAGCTCGAAATAAAAAAAATAAAAAAACTAAGGAAGTTAACCTTCTAAATCTAATAAAAAATAAACAAACCTTTTTAACCTCATCTAACATTTAAAAATTGCATCTAGAGAGATTTTTTATTCATGTTCAATCAAAAAATATATCTCTTAATCAATTTAATTTTAAAAAATAAAATTAATAAAAAAACATATCAATAGAAATACTTGTAAAGGTAATAGGAAAATTTAAAAAACACTAACAACAAATATATTAAAAAATACTTTTAAAAAATAAAAATTGACTCGGAATAATTCTTTAAATCTACTACATATGATAAGAGATCAAGATAACAACATTAAAAACAAAGCTAAAAAAACAAAAAAAGTAAGATTATCAATCAAAAAAATATAAAGGGATGAAACTAAGAAGAAAAATCAACAAAAAACAATGCAAGAAAATAAAGCAATTAAAAAGATTATAACTAAATTTGATATAAAATAAAATAAAATAAAATATTCTTGGGCAAAATTGTAAAAAAAAAATCCATTAATAAAACAATTTAAAAAATAACAACAAAAATAATTAGGATGAAAATTATATAAAAATAAATACCCATGGGTGGAATTGAAAATAAATAAATAAATAAAATGATTTAAAACAAAACAAATAAGAATTAAAAGAATAAGGATTAAATTTAAAAATAAATTAAAAATCAAATTACCAGGGGTGACATCAAAAATAAAATTTAATAATAAATAATCAATGCAGATAAAATAATTATAAATAAAAAAATAAACTAAATAAAATAAATAAATTAAAAAGTTGATATAATTTTTGGCATTACTAGCATGCAATCCAAGAAAAAAAGAAAAGAAAAGCATGTGATAATATTTATTTTTTATTTTTTTATGTGTACAAAACCAATAATGCTCTTAAAATTAAATAATAATAACAAATAAATTGTGATGAAATTACAGCTAAACCTCCTAAATCAGGGATAAAAAATCCAAACAATAAAAGCAAAACAGTAATTATATTGTTCTATGAAACTAATTCCCCAGCAATTCTGTGTCCCAGTATATAGATTGCTATTCACTATAAAGGTATAATTACCATTTGATTATTTATTTAAAGGTCATATTAGTAATTTAATCATGCATTAAAAATTAAATTTATTAAAATAATCTTGTATAATTCTCAAAAAATATTTACATCATAGTAAAAATATTACTTTGCTTCCAAAGCAAAAACAAAAGATTAAAATGACTGTCGAACAAAAATGATAATTATACCATTGCAGTGAATAGTAATCTATATCTTGGGATACAATATCGCAGGGGAATTAGTTTTCTTGGATAATGGCTCGTATTGACAAGTTATGGGCAATCATCCAATTTGAGTTGGGCATAGATAGAGTAGTAGTTATTTTTTAAAGTAATTTTTATTTTAGAATATATTAAAATAATATATTTTTTATTTTTTAAAAATTATTTTTGATATTAGTATATTTAAACAATTTAAAAATATAAAAAAATTAATTTTTTTAAAATACAATAACAAATAGGCGAGGAAAGAAAACACGCATGAAAATAAAATATCATAGGCTTTCTTTTTGTGGCTACAAAGCATGCACAGATTAATTCAAGCATCTTTGGAAAAATTCAAATTTATGATATATATTTTCTAAAAAATAGTTCAATTAAATATCATAATATTTGACGAAACGGTACCGCATTATGAATGAATTTTACAAAGTAATCGTTTGATTCTCATAAATATAATCGATCTAATTATATTATATAGTACTTGATTTTTGTAAGCGATATGACATCTAGGACGACACCAAGCAACACGACAGTTGATATGAGAGCAAAGTAAACGGTCTAAAATCTAAGAACTCCAAGGGCATCGAGCAAGTCATAATGCATCAATAGACATCTCAAATTACGGCAAGAGTTAACAGTAAAATCTATTATTGTTTTTGTGTTTTAAAAATATATTTTTAAAAAATTAAATTTATTTTATGTTTTTACATTATTTTAATATATTTATATCAAAAATAATTTTTAAAAAATAAAATAATAATATTTTAATATATTTTTAAATAAAAAATATTTTAAAAAACAACTATATTTACCGGCACCCCCCAATAATTTCAGATCCGCGGTCAATCTAAATTAGTTTCTTTCATGCACCAGCAAATAAAAAAAAATATTTACGAGCTTATACATGTGTAATTTAAAATATACCTGAAAGTATAGTTATAATTATTTTTAAAGTGTTTTTATTTAAAAAATATATTAATAATATTTTTTATTTTTTTATAAATTATTTTAAAATTATCACATCAAAATAATTTAAAAAATAAAAAAATAATTTTTTTAAAATACAGGGCAAAACTCGCTTTTAAAAAATACAAAACAACGCTGGCATCGAAGCCATGATGGAAAAAAAGAAAAATAAAAAAGGAACAATGCCAGTCTCTATCCAAATAGGACACTTGTCAAACTGTGTAGATAAAAATCTAGAGCATTGTGCAGGTGGCTTCTCGCGTACGTGGTTATAATATCTAGTCAAGAGACTAATCTTACTTGAGACTCCGTTCACATGTTAGGCCGTCTGTTTTATGGTTTTTTATTATAAAAATTCAAAACAATTTCGCATTAGTAAAAAAAAAAAAAAAAGTATGATACAAAGTAAAACCCATGTAAGACTAGATTTCAGAGGGATTTGTAACTCTGCAAGGTGTTTGAGTAATAATAATTTTTTAAAAGTTTTTTTTAATTAAAAATATATTAAAATAATATATATTTTTTTAAAATAATTTTAATATCAGTATGTCAAATCAATTTAAAAATACTAAAAAATATTTTTAAAATACAAAATATATCTCCTCATAAAGTGCACTAAATTCAGACCCATAGATCCAACCCAATTCTAGTTGGGTTTATTAGTTTATGGGTCAATTATTGTTGTGAGCCCAGTTAGAGCCCAATTAAATTTATATGTATGGGTTTTAGATCACCCTTCCAATTTTGGGCCAACCTATCCACTGCCATGTTCCATTCTCAATTTGCCGAGGTTATTATTATTATTATGTTTTAAATATTTTTCAATATTTTAATCTCATCTTACAATATAATCGAATCTATTCCTACTCAATAATTTGTTACAGACATAGGATAAATTTTGTCCATTTTTTTCATCAGAGCTAATTTATCGAAATACAAGGGAGTATGGGTTTTTTTCCTTCAATTTATGTCCTTAATTCTTATTGTAGTGAAATTAACTTCTTATATGTTTCAGAAATAAAAATTAGTTGATTTAAATATAAACCAAATAAATTTATTAAATGAAATTTTTTATTTTTAAAAAACTGAAAATTATTCATTTATAAATAAGTTAAACAATATATTAAATATTAGCAAGAGAGTTTTGGGCATTATGCAATTGTTACACAACACCCCTTGAAGAAAGGGCCAGACAAGGGGAGCGACGGGCAGGGAAAATGGAGGTTTGGGCTCCAGGGGGATTTAGTGAGCACTTGAGTAGCACAAGAGTGAGGTCCATTTAGAAAACACTGCTGGGGTAGTTTTTGTTTTATGATTCATCGTGTTTTTAAAAATACTTTTTATATTGCCTTTTAGTTGAAAAAAATATTAAAATAAATTTTTTTATGTTTTTTTTTTTATGATTTTGATATGTTTATTTTAAAAAAAAAAAAATTATGAAAAAGCATAATCTTTAATTAATTGTTTTACAAAAATTCTATACACCTCATTATCAAAACACAAACTGTAAAATAACTACGATCATCACTGTTTAAATACAAACATGCCCCTTCCACTTGAAGAAATTACTTATATAAAATAATCTTCCCCGCAATGATGAATATTCTTTTTTAGATTAGTAATCAAGATGGACATTGATATGTTTTGTTTAGGAATGATGATGATGGGTTCAAGACCAAATTTCAATTTTGGACAAAACTATGTTGAACACATAACATAAAAAACATTCTTATTTATTTTTGTATTTTAAAAATATTTTAAAAAAAATATATTTTTTTATTTCAAATTAATATATTTTTAGTTTTTTTAAATTATTTTGATGTATTGATGTCAAAAATAAATTTTAAAAAATAAAAAAAATTATTAACATGTATTTTAACACAAAAAAATATTTAAAAAATAATTTCAACTACATTCTCAAACAAACTCATGCTAATTGGAATGCACAAATAACATTTCTTAAATTTTAACTTTTTTAAAAATTATTTTTAAAAATTTTCAAATCATTTGTTTAATTTTATCTCTCTCTTGGAGTAAGGTGGTCTTTTCACCAAAATATAAATGTATTTTGAGGACTGGGTGAAGCTATTTTGTTAATTGTACTTTTAATACATAATAAAAACACTAATGGAGCCCTTGAATAAAATAATTCAGTGTTTTCTACATAAACATATTTTTGTATCTTTATATTTGATATAACCGTAGAGTTGCAATATTACTCTCACCATTCAAATTTTGTACTTTCTTTATATTTGAGTATAAGGGCATTCTTGGTTTTGTACAAATAAAAGGTTTCTTGCAATTATGATTCCACCGTATCATTTTACTCATCTAGACATCATCTATCTCTTTAAGCGGCGTGTGTGTGGTGATTTGCCCTAAAATTGTTTTTTTTTTTTTTTTTCCATTGGATTGCATGCTGCCTATGCGAAAAATTATATATGACCTTCAATTTTTTCTTTTTTTTGATTCAGTCCTCATCTCTTATTTGTTATTGTTTTATTTACCTAGATTATTTCTAATTTGATTTTATCCCTGTTCATTTGAATTTTTTAATTTGTTTTCAAACTTGTTTCTTGTTTTTTTATTTGTCTTTTATTTTATTTTGAATCATTTTCTTTATTGATTTGTTTTTTTTCTCAATTCTATCACTAGATATTTATTTTTTTATATTAAGTTTGATCCTAATTTTTTTAATTCTTTTTTTAAAGGATTTATTTTTTTACAATTTCATCGCTAAACATTTAATTTTATTTGATTTTTATGTCAAATGTAATATTAATTCTTTTAGTTGCTATTTTTTTTGTCTTTTTTTTCCGTTTTGAATTGTACCATTCAATATTTATTTGATTATGAATCTTGCTTCTTTATTTTTTTTAGTTTTGTCTTTAATGAGATTATCTCGGTCTCATAACTCAAGCAATAGATCTGAAGGATTAGTCCGAGTCAAGTTTTGTTTTTTTTAAAGCAATTTTTTTAATATTTTTTTGCTTTTATTTTTTTTACTTTCTTATTTATCATCTTAATTTCATGTCATTGATCATATGTTTGATTTTTGACTTGGTTTGGCTATTAGGCTCACTCAAAACTTTTTTTGTTATCTTTTTTATTTTTGCCTTTACATGTTTTTAAAATTTTTATTTTTAAATACTTATAATAAACTTTTTAATATACCTGAATCAAGGGTTTTATCAATTGCAAGTTTTTAAGATTCAACCATAATTAGAATGTTTGTTTCAAGGTTTGATTAGTCATTCCAAACGCTTTCAATTTTATCTCTAATGATTTTTTTAATCCTTAAAACTTGATCATTATTTTTTTAGTTGATATTTATTTTATTTGAGATTTATTTTATTATTTTTCTCGTGAAATTGCATCCTCTTTGAGTTTTTTTTATTAAATTTTATCGTCATTCTTTTTATTACTTTTACAAGTTTTTTTTATTAATATTCTTGTACCAATCTCGTCCATCAAAATTAATTGTTGAGAATTAGATATGTCTTTTGATTGACCTGGATCAAAAATTCCATGGCATGCAACTTTTAAATATTAGACTAGGTTTAAGAGGTTACCATGTATTTTTTTTTTCTAATTTGATGTTTTTTTATTTTTTATTTTTTATTTTCAAAAAATTTGTTTTTTTATTTTTTAATTTAATCATTTTTTTATAAAAAAATTGTTTTCTTATTTTTTTCTTAGTTTGATTATATTGGTTTAGCTTTTAGTAATTTTTTTTTTCTGTTCACCTCTATCATTTTTTAATCTATAAATAATCTATTATATTACAAATGATTTTCAATTTCACTCTTATAATTTGTTTAATTTTTCAAGTTTGGTTTTAATTCTTTTAATTTTAATTTATTTTGTTTGAGATAATTTTTTTTTCAAGATTTCATTCTCATTGGTTTTTTATATCATATTTTAGCTTTATTTTTTTTGGCTGTTTTGTTATGTATTTTTTTGTGAATAATGTTTTCAATAATTTCATTATTTAAAGTTAAATTGTATGGTTTTAAAATTTTTGATTGAACTTAAATTGTATGATTTTAAAATTTTTGATTGAACTGAATTTTATTATTTAATAAATTGTAAATTTTTAAAATTATATTAAGGTTAGAAGATTCATCTAAATTTACTAATTTTTTAAGTTGATGTTTCCAGTGAATGTGGTTTTTTTTATCAGTTTATTTATTATTAACAATTTTTTATATTATCTAAATTGCCATAAATGATATACGACTTGAATTCTTTTTCATTCTATCACTTTGTTTACATAATAAAAAATCACATCGATACGCGGGTATTATATCCAAGATTAATCTAAGGGTTAGTTTAAAAATATAGTTATAGTTATTTTTAAATAATGTTTTATATTAAAATATATATTAATAAATTTTTTATTTTTTAAAAATTATTTTTAATATTAACATATTAAAATAATTGAAAATTTTAAAAATATATTAATTTAAAATAAATAAAAAAGTTTTAAATTTTTTAATAATATTTTTAAAACACAACAACATTTGAAGTTACAGGGAGCACATGCTCGGATAAGGCAATCCCATTCCTGAGGTAGTCCCATCCCTGAACCCAGAAAGAGAGGCTCAACTTTCAAGGTGATCCCGTACCTGAACCCAGAGAGAGAGGCTCAACTTGCAAGGAAATCTAAGGGACCCAACATGCGCAATCTCATCATCCAAACGATCTGGTAGCTTCGTAATGGACCTGGGGCTGTTTCTCTCATGAAGACTCGCGCCTTGGCAACCCTGACCTGATTCCGAGGCAGGCCCCTTGGTTTGGATGGGTGAGTATCTTGCAATGGGTGGGGCCTGTGAATGATGCTTACTACGTTAGACTTGGGTGGTTGATTGACATGACAAGGTATCTATCTCAAGGGGCTATTCCCTCACACCTGTA
>NW_011503756.1:0-8713 GCF_000495115.2 Populus euphratica | reverse complement strand
TATATGTTAAAAAAACTAAGATTAGAAAAATTAGTCAAAATAAAATTGCTTTCATTATTTTTAAAAAAAAAATGTTAGTTAGTTAGGTTGACTCTCCCGACTTGTGACCTAAACCTCATCTAAAATCGACTCTCAAATTAAATTTTAAAACTATAATAATTATTATTTTTATTCATACATTAACTTTGGTTAATCCATGTTAACTCTTCTAACTCGTAACTTGAATCATGTCCTAAATAATCTTCAAATTGGGTTTTGAAAACTATGAAATTAACAATTTTTACCCTTATATTAACCCGGTTAACTATCTTGATTAGTGACCCAATCCTTGTCTCTGGTCGAACCCTAAATCAAAATTTAAAATCATGATAATAATTATTTTTATTTTATACTAATTTAGATTAACTCATGTTAATTTTTTTATCATGTGACTCTGGTTTTACCCCAAATCAACATCCGAATCAAGTTTTAAAACTACGATAATAATTATTTATATCCTTTTACTGGCAAGGGTTAACGATCAACCTCGCTTGTGATCTGAGCCTTATCCTCGAGTTGATCTCCAAATTAAATTTTAAAACTATGATAATAACTATTTTTATATTTACATGTCTTAATTAAAAAATCTTGAAATTAAGAGTTTTTTACAATTTTATTTTATAAAAATAATAAATATTATCTCAAGAAACATCTTCTATTTGTATCTTCTATTTTAAAAATACATGAATTCATTTCGAATTTGTCACAAAGATATTTTTATTTTTTTATTTATTTTTTCAATCAAACACATTTTGTCTTCACTGTTCTTGTCTGTTTTGTCTTATGATTATAGCCAAACACTATACATTAGTTGTGGTTTAAAAATTAAATTTTAAAAAATATACATTTGATAAAAATTGTTACTATATATAGTTTTATGTGTAAAATAAATTTAAAAAATATTTACAAATAAAAATTATATTATTTTAATTTTTATAAAATTAAAATTTTAAACATAGTTATATATAAGACCATATAACAAAGCAGGAGTTACATAGTTTAGCCAAGATTTTTTTAAAAAATATATATATAAAGCAGAAATTAGATGTGAAGTAATAATGGTTCTTGTGGTTGAATATCTAAATATTTTTTAAAATTATTTTTTACATGAAAAATATTAAATTAATAAATTTGTTATTTTTTTATGGTTTTAATTTAATGATATTAAAAATTTAAAAAGCTTTTTTATAAAATCACCTGATAGCATTACAAATCACACACTCACTTGGTTGGTAAACACGTGGAGAAAGGGAAGATTGTGTGCTTTTAGGTGGATTTACAGGCAGGTGAAGGGGTCCAACTCATGGAGTACGACGTGTTTGGTTCACATTCTCGAGAGACAGGATGGAGACCCCACAAAAAGAGTAAAAGTTGTCAAAATCGATCACCAAGGCTGTGAAAGTAATCTTTACGATTATTTGTTCATCCTTTTATTTTCTTTTGTTGATTCCAAATTGCAAACTAGCCTTGGTATTCGTATTTCGCCGAGAGACCAAACTTTTATTTTTTCTCCGTGTCATAATGCTCGTGTCTTGAAATGCAGTAAGAAAACATAAAAAGTATAATCAATCTAGGTGGTGACCAAGTAATAAGTATTTGGAATCAAGAGATTTGTTCTTTCTATAATCTCAGGTTCGAGTCCTTGGTTGCTCATATGATGGTCACTGAAAGCTTACATGATCGTTAACTTCAGAACCCGTAGAATTAATCGTGAGGCGCGCAAGCTGACCCGGACACTCACGTTAATAATAAAAAAAAAAAACATAAAAAGCATGTTATGACAAACCTAAAATAATATTAATTATAGCTTAGCTAATTTATGATATCTTTTTAAATCTCATACTCAAAACATATAATTAGAATAATTAAATATAAAAATTATAAATTTTTTTTAAAAAAATAAGTTAACCTTTTACTCTAATCATTAAACTTGAAGCATTCAGTATAAAAAAACCATGAAGTTCTATTTATAATCAATTAAATATTAAATGATAAAATTTTAAAAATAATTTTAATTTTAATTTTTTTTTAAAAAAATAGCAATGAAAAAAATGATAATCAAAATTAACATACAAAATACATTTTATATTTAATTAAATGGTGAAATTAAAAAAATCAATTTAGTAAGAGGATAAAAAAATAAAGAGAACGAGAACTAAAATTGACATAAAAAATAAAAAAAATTATGATTAAAGGATAAAATTGAAAAGAATAATAACATTTATAATAGAACCAATAAAAATTTAAAAATCAAAACAACAAGGATTAAATTAAAAAAATAATATCATCAATTTAAATTGAATTGTAAAATTAAAAAGCATCGAAAATCTTACAAAAACACCAGGAAAAAAACTCAAGGATAAAATATTTGACAAATCAGAACAGAAAGATGAAATTAAAAACAAATAAAACTTCTCTAAAATGACCAAATAAAAAAAAAATAAAGATTAAAAATGAAATACCAACAACCAAGAGGATCAAACTATAATTTTCAAAAAAAAAAAAGGAAGTAAAAAAAATTATCGATATCAAATCAGACCATCAACAATGACACAAGCTATACTAATAAAAAAAAATGATGCAAACACTCTCATGGGCCCACTTTTTTTTATTTAGTCAAATGCATAATTATTTTCAAGTTGAATTAATAGTTTTTTTTTAAAAACTACTTAATCTCAAGCTTAATGTTTTTACCTTAAAGGTGGTATCATCATTTTATTGTATATTTTAATTATTTATTACTTTTTTATTTGAAAAATAATTATTCACCTCTCAATTGAAATTATAATAACCCCAAAATCATTGTAATATAAAAAATATTTATTAACACTATATTTAATTATTTTATCTCTTTTGAATATATTAAATATATCACGATCATTTTACTGTGCAGTCAAGATAAAAAAAAAAACTTTTTTGTTCATGATTTATTTAAAAATAACAAATAAATTATATAAAAAGGTTTTAATGCTTTTGGATTCATGTGTTAAACATTTTGGGTAAAGAGGTGAAAGGATCGTTATATGATTTCGACAAATAATATTTTTTTATTATACATCTACATTAATTTTCCAATGTGTTCTGGTTTCTTTCGATAAACATGTGTTATCTAGTCTAATAGGTACAACTACTCACCATCATATCAGATATTTAGAGTAATTTGAATATGATAAATTACGCGAGTTATTTTTAATATCGCAAGTGAGCGAATTATCGCATATAAAATTCAAAACAATATAAAATGGTTGTTTTTTATATGCAGGCGAGACAAATTCTTAGTTGTCATAGGCTATCGTGGCCTCAAACTTGTGCTGTGATTTTATTTCTTTACCTTTTGTGTTCATCTTGACATTGGCTAGGATTAAAACTTTAAATTCATCTATATAATTAAATATTAAATATAGTAATTTATATCTTTTTCAAATATCTATTTTTAATATTATTATCTATTAAAAAAATCCATAAAAAATCAAGGAAATGCGTGTCTTGATAATAACTAGATCAAAACATAAAAAATATTTAGACATTTCTCACATTTTTTTACAACAAATAAAAAGTTACGTAGAGTTAGACTGATGTAACTTGGTCAACTTGACATATATAACTTGAACAATTGGCAAAAACATTACTTGACTAAAAACAATATAAGATGACATCTTTATTTTTTTAAGAAAAAAATATTAAGATGATAATATATTAGATTGATTCCGGTCAACTTAAATTAACCTCTTAAATTTATAATTATAGTCTTATCCATGATAAAAGCTTAATTCTCCACTAACACGATGTTTGATGATAAAATTTTAAAAAATAATTAAAAAAAAATCAAATTAACTCAGGTTAACATATCAAACTTGCGACTCCTGTCATAAGACTGTAACGACCTTGTAGAAAAAAAACTTATAAAACTCAAATCCCAATTAACCAAGTGTTAAGGTATAGAAATTAAACAAAATCAATTATAAAAAGAATATAAAATAGATCCAAGTCAACTAGATTAACACGCCAAATTTATAACTCGGATCATAAAATCAGGGTAACTTGATATAAAAAAATTAAAAAATGACCAAAGTTAACCTATCAACCTTGCGATGTAAATCATGAGGTTGGGATAAAAACATGAAAAATAAATTAAAAAATAAATCATGTAACACAATTCTCAATCACTTTAATGTTGAATAGTGAAAAAAAAAAAATTCAACTCTAAAAAGAAGACTAAAAAATGATTTGAGTTAACTTGTTAAGCTCATGATTCGAGTTATAAAATCGGGATAATTTTATAAAAAATAAATTAAAAGATATAATTTTTAATTAATAAAATAACAAAAAATAAAATTTTAAAATAAATAAATCAAGAAAATAAAAATAAAAAGTGTCGTTAGAAAATTGTGGCTGTATCGAAGGTTAAAATAAATCACAGTTTCACAAGTAATGGTGCCCTTCCTCTCTCGAACTTTAATCATCTACAACAGCTGTAAAAGGTGGATGCCTACACATGATCGAGAGTTGGAGGTGAATTAATCATGACAAATAACTCGATCAAGTTTCTTTATAAAAATGAATAACGAAGAATGGCAGATCACTATTTCGGCCGGATTGGTTTGATTCAATTCAATAAAATAAAAAAAATATTTTTTTATTTTTAATTGTTTTTTATTAAAAAATTAATATTTAATATTATTAAATGACATTGAATAAATTAAAATTATATTGCATAATAATATATTATTTACAGAATTTGATCACAATTTCAATTTTATTTCAGATAATATTTCACTTAATGTTGTCACATACTCAAGAAATTATGAAAACTACAGTCCTTGTCAAATGAATTTTGTATGTTATGAAATTGTAGATGGTTTAATGAAATAATAATAAAAATTTATATAAAGTATTATTTATTTTATAATGTAATAATAATAGTTAAATCTATAATATTTAAATTAAAAACTATTAATATTAATATATATTTTTTTTAGTTATTTTATAATCTCAACTTAAAAAATATTTTTAATCAAAAACACTAAATTATTTTTTATTTAATTTTAATTTTAATTATAATTTTAAACAAATATATATAAATATAGAATCAAACTTAAATAAACATATTTTTTATAAATAATTTTTTAAATTATAATAATAAAAACAACTACAATACCAAATAAACTCGAACTCCCACGTCAACCGTACTAAGTTGTTAACAATGGCGAGTCCAAGCATTCCTTAACTTTTGCACAGTAATGTAATGGTGTAACTGGATAAAAATAAAATGGATTGCCTTTGCTGACCCAGGCAGCACTCGATCGCATGGCTTGGGGTCTATGTAATTTAACACAGGGCATATATATTTTTACCTCATTTTGACGAAAGCTGGAAACCTGTCGATTGTAGGTTCAGCACTTGATGTTTTTTCGTAAGGGCTTGGGAGACACGTCACACTTGGTGGTGCCTCAAACTTTTATGATGATTAAGCTTTAATTATTATATATTCAGCAGATTTATGGACTCGGGCTAAAACAATATTTTATTAGTAATAAAAGATATCCAGTTATGCAAGAGTATTAAAAAAAAAATCAAGATATAAATCTGACTAAGAAAACCTAAAGCCATTAAAATTATAGATCTAGATCCAGTTAATAATCTTAATTTTCTACTCATTTAATATTCAATGATAAAATAAAAAAAATAATTTACAAAATATATCAAACCAAGAAAAATAGTAATAAAAATAATGAAAATCAAGTTTATCAAGAAAAAAAATTAAAGAAGATCAAATTATAAAACAAAATTTTATTTTAAAAAATAACAATCAAAATAATAAGAATTAAATTCAAAAAATTAAAAAATTAAAAGAGGAAAAAATTAAAAAATAATTTTAATTTTATAAATTACTTGTAAAACTTATTTTAAATATAGAAAGATAAAATTAAAAAAATAATATCAATTTAAGAAATTATTCAAAAAACCCAATATGGAATGTAAAATAAAAGGACTTGATATAACTAAGGTCATTTTAGACTAGTAGAAGATTCTATTGAAAAAAAAAAGAAAAAAACTTCATCTCGAATTAAATAAACATTGATGGATGAAAAAAATTAACTTAAACAAAAAAAAATAAAAACTAAGCAAAGCCGATGCTAATTTCCTAAATCTAGTATAACATGTAAAATTAACAACCTGTTAAATCCTGGATTCGGGTTTAATAAAAAAAGCTTAATTCTTAACCAATATAATATTAAATGATGAAATTATAAAAAAATATTAATTTTAAAAAACTTGTCACGGTAAAAAAATAATAATAAAAATAATAAGAATTCAAATTTAATAGATAAAAAAACCCAAGGTGGATAAAATTGTAAACAAAATAAAAATAATCATAAACAAAATAAATTGCTATCAAAAGAATAAAACCAATCTTGAAAGATAAATATAGAAAGGGGTGAAATTAAAAAAAAATTATTCTAATTTTATAGATTACTTAAAATAAAAAATAAAAAATAAAAACACATGGACCAAATGTTAAGGAAAAAACTTGAAAATGTTGGGGTGAAACTTGGAGAGATAAAAAAGAAAAAAAGGTTGTAGCCACAAAATCAAAAGTGCATTGGTGCATGTGCTATCCAATTACAGAGAGAACACTAGGACTTTTTAAATATCATCATAGAAGATGTTATTCAGTGACCTGACCGGACAACTCCATAAAAACTGCTTAAAAGATTTAAGAACCAACTACATACTGAAGTGTGTCATGCTCATACCAACAAATCTTTTTTTAATATCAAACATTTATTAAGATATAAAAATGCCCTCAAGTAAACTTGAAATTAACAAAAAAAAAAATGATGAAAAAAACAAAACAAAACCTTGGAAGATAGTTTTGTTAATTTTGAATCAGAAGGTTATTAAGTAATTTTGCTTTCGTAAAAAAATAAAAATGCATAAAAGCTCCTGGGCTTAAGCCAATTTTTTTCATGGTTCTCAAGATATTTAAGTGATTTGATTGTTCAAAAAAAATTAAAAAAACTAATATACTTCCTTTTCTCTTTTTTTTTTTAATTACTGTATATTTATAAAAGAGATTTCCTTTTTCGTTCCCGAGATATTTAAATGATTTAATTGTTCTAAAAAAATTAAAAAACTAATATGGGTACAATGACTTCTCTTCTTCTTCTTTTTAATTACTGTATATGTATATTTACAAGAATGATAAATATAAAAAGAGCATGGAAAATAATATTTAAAATTCTTATACGTGCTAAATTTTTTTTTTATATATATAAATAATATATCTCTCATTTAAAATCATCAATTAAGAATTTCAATTCTCATCTAATTTAAAAATTAGATTTGATGAATCAATAAAATAAAAATTAGATCTAATAAATTAAAATATTAAAAGAAAACATGATTAAAAACAAAACACTTGAGAAATGAATTAAAATAAAACCAAAGGAATAAAAAACCAAGTGGCAAAATCAAAGAGTTGAAATGAAAATGTAAAGTGCTAGACATGAATTTATACGAGGAAAGAGAAAAAAAAATGATTTTAGCGATTCATCAGAGAACAACAACTATATATGCAGCG
This sequence comes from Populus euphratica, assembly GCF_000495115.2. NCBI lineage: Eukaryota > Viridiplantae > Streptophyta > Magnoliopsida > Malpighiales > Salicaceae > Populus > Populus euphratica. The sequence goes on along the minus strand of NW_011503756.1, from coordinate 1,089 downwards.
TAAGATAAAATACAAGGCCTAAACAAATCTAATGACGTGGCTGGATAATATATTTTACCATCAAAATCGATCTCACATGTCACTTGAAGGTGGCAGGGCTATTGATCCATTTGGTCTTTTCTATTTTTTAAAATTTTAAAAAAATACAACACTACTTCTAAGACCAAAAGATAATTACAAAAAATCCATTTTGGAATGACAATACAGCTTCTCGAGTCAAGCTTTTAAAACTTTGAATCTAGAGATAATAGAGTTATTATATCGTAGCAAAAATATGAAATACCTAAAAAGACCTTATCCTATAATTAAATTATTATTTGCTTTTAACGACAACAAGCTTATTTTACTGCATAAGAGAAAGATGAAACTACCTAAATCCCCCTTAATAATTATAGAATGATAAATGAACCAATTTAAAAGATCATTTTACCCTTTAAAAAACAGTTTAATGTGAGTTTTTTCAAGAGAAAAAATATTAATTCACTATTACAGTCTATAGTAAACAAAGTTATTTGTACAATATTTTCTCCACATGTTTTAACATTTTATTTAATGCGTTATTATGTTATTAGGCGTTTTGATATGGAATAAAAAAAATCATGATGTATTTATTAATGTTTAAAACAACTAAATATTATTTATTTAGGTTATCTTGCAGTGCTTTTAAGATATTAAGTGACCAATAAATACTATAATATACTAAAAATATTTTATTTATATTAAATAATCTGTTATCTGTTAATTCTTTAAGTATGCATGTTTTTTTATGAAAGTGATTCTCCAATTTAAAAAACTATATAGGATGAAAATATATACAAACAGTAATTTTAGTAAAATCAATTGTCATAGCTGAGATATTATAGTGATCAATTAAAAATTTTTAATTAAAAAATAATAAATTATTTGATATTTTTTTTTGAGATAAATATCTAATTTATAGAGTCATCACCTAATAATATAGTTCATATAAACCTTAATTAATCAACATAGATTTTATAATATGAAATTAATTATATAAAATGAAAGATTTTATCATCTTTAAGCATCTTATCTGAAACAGATTGTATTGTTAATTTTATTCAAAATTGC
>NW_011503809.1:0-8475 GCF_000495115.2 Populus euphratica | reverse complement strand
TAATATTATAATCCACAATAAAACAACTGTTACTACCCCTTGGGATTTTTAGTATATTTAGTTATGGTTACAAGATACCTGAGGAGAGGACACGAGGCTTCTTACCTTTTGGATTTGCAAAGTGATTATTCCCTCTCCCCACCTTTAGCAAAGCTAGGAAAAAGAAATTCTGATATTATTTTTTTAATTTTTTTTTTAATTCATGAACAGAAGGAGTATGAAATATGAATATCAAGGTACCAACAAGGCTCGAGAAACAAACATGACTTAATTACATATTACGGTAGATGATTATTAGTATTAGACTCTGTTCGTATACATATAATTATTAGTATTAGACTCTGTTCGTATACAAATACATGTTTTAAAAATATTTTTTAAAAAAATAATTTTTTATTTTAAATCAAGTTTTTTAGTATTTTTAGATATTTTAATGTATTAATGTCAAAAATAATTTTTTTAAGAATAAAAAATATTATTCTAATTAAAAAATATTTTAAAACATAACTAGAACCACATTTTAAAACACAAATTAATAGACAAAAAAAAATCAAAATGAAGAAAATGAAGATCACATCAAAAAAGATATCTCTTGATTACTCCTATTCACTTTGCCGACTGAGACGCATGCACTAATGGAATGATAATATCTCTTTGAGAGGACGATGGGCTGGATGCTCTGCATTGCGAGGTGTCGTTCTTGGCTCAGCTCTCAAGTGGCAAAACTCAACAAGAATTAGAAGACGACAAGGTTTGTGAGTCGCTGAAAACAGCCCTCAAACTTGAAAACTCCGTGATACCTCGCATAATGACAATTAATGACGTAAAATACATATTTTTTCTTTAAAATAAAATAAGTAAGACACAAAAATAGGAAGCAAGAATCTTACACGAGCATTCATTTCGATATATACACAGTAATTTTATATTTTTTATAAGAATTTAAAATAGTTGGGATTTTAATTATTTATCTAAATCTATAAAATATATTTTTTTAAAAATAATATTTTCTCGAATTTAAAATAAAAAAGAGTAAAATATAATACACTAAATAGCAAGATAACACACTAAATATTAAAATAATATGTGAAACCTTCCACCCTCCATCTAAGGTCGTCATTTTATGCATTTTTTAAGGTTTTTTAAAAATATTTTCCCTTATCATAATTATTCTCTAACTTGTTGGAGTTGTGAAAACTACTATTGTGTCGACGATTATGATAAGATCACGATGTCTCTTGGAAAGGAGGATGCACTGCATGCGATCGAGATTTGGTTTTTGGCTGCACCTCAAGTGGCAGAACCCCACAAGAATGAGAAGATAAGGCTAGTCAGTCGCAGCTAGTCGACATGTGGTACTGCGCCTAAACCCACACCCACACCCACACCCACACATATGCTCCCAACGTTTCACAGTATCTGGCATGGTGACATATTCTGAGAGTACTGTTCTCGAGCTTGAAAAATCAGTAATATTGACTGTTGTGGTACATGAGAAACCACAAGAACTCCATACATGCATGTATAACTTATTAACGTGTTTATTCCAAGTCTCTAGTCTAGGCATTTTAATATATAAAATTTGAATTGAGGAGTTCAATCAGGAAATATATTTTGAAGTTGATCCAGCTATTCCACTGAAATCAAATTTTGAAAACCATGTGAAAAGCATAGATCGTACGTGTAGAAATTAAGATTTGGGTTTGGGAAAAGAAAAAAGGATAAAGAATTTGATTAAGTCTGGTTGAGGTTACGATAGTGATTATGTTTAAAGTATTTTTTATTTAAAAATATATAAAAATAATATTTTTTATTTTTTAAAAATTATTTTTAACATCAGCACATCAAAATGATCTTAAAACAAAAAAAATATAACTTTTAATATTTTTTTAAAAAAATTGAGGGAACGCGGTTTCAACTACGTTCCCAAACAGAGTCAAGTTTAAAGTTTATGAGTTTTTAATTTGAGTATTTAAATTTAAAATTTGTTAATTTTAACCCTATTAAATTTTGAAAATGAGCATGTAAGCCTCATTCACATGTAGTTTATATATGTTAAAGTTTTATGTATTTTTCTAAGGATAAATATTAAATTTATTTAAATTGAAATTATCAATAATTAATGTTAAAGAAATAATTTAAGATGGAAACAAATAAAGAGTTAGTTTAGATTAGATATATAAAAACACTATTTTTAAAATATTTATTTACCCTATACGAAGACAATATATTTAAAAACCTTCTAAACCTCTAAAAAAATAAATAAAAAAAGATTAAATTTTTTTTTGTATATATATTTTTTGTATAGTAATTGGTTTTATTTACACAACTTTTCCTGACTAAATAGCTGATGAAACCTAAAAATAATAATAAAAACAACTAAAGTTCCTTATCTCTTTTTACCATAATTCCATCAATAAGTCCCTTTTCTCCTTTTCACCCGAATTCTATTAAATAAACTTGTCAAAATTTAACAATCCACACAACCTAAATTCTACAATTTAAATTTATTATGAACATGGCATCATCTAAGAAGCCCTGTACAGGTTGAACATTCCACAAAAACTTTGTAACTCAAGGATCTTCTCTCCCGAGAATGACATATGAGGAGCTTTTTACAGGTTAAACATTCATGGAATAACCCTACACTGAAAAAAAAAGGACTAAAAAACACATATGCTAGTTTTTATAGTTTTAAATATTATTTTTTTAGTTTTGACACATGCTAACAATACACACATACAAGCCCTAAAGAATGAGAATAAAAATAACCCTACACTTAAAAAAATAAAAAACAAAAAAAAAACATACTTCATTGCCAAACATCGGCCGCCACTCAACTTCCAAACCACAACAATAAAAATAAGAATGTATTTAAAAGTATGGTAATAATTATTTTTTAAAATATTTTTTTATTTTAAAATATATTAAAATAATAATTTTTATTTTTAAAAAATTATTTTAATATCAGTACATTGAAATAATTTATAAAAATAAAAAAATTAATTTAAAAAAATAAAAAAATTAATTTTTTTTAAAAATACTTCCAAAACATAACGCAAAATGCACTCAATGCCAAATACGTCGTCGCAAAAACCAACGTCGGTTGCTCTCCCTCCAGCAGTCCCAACCTCTTTGACAATTGACCAGTAGAGAAAGAAAGGAAAGCTTCTGAAACTTCTCGAGGCTCTAGCTCGTACTTCAGACATCTTCTTTCATTGGAAGCAACATAAATAAAAATAAAGGTTCCTAAAAGTCTCAATTATTTAAAATAAATAGAAAAAATGGATCACTTCAATCTAAACTCCATTTATTTCTTAATTTATGTAACAAAAACTTATTTTTGTAATGAGAAGAATCGAGTTTTTAAGTAAATTATATGATCAGAAAAGCAATTTTTAATAATAAAAAACATTAATATAATGCCTCAATATTTTGTATTTAATTGAAGAAGAGCTAACAATTTTTAATAATAAAAAAACATTAATATAATGCCTCAATATTTTGTATTTGATTGAAGAAAGAAAAATCATACAAAAAATATGTTAAAAAATAATAAAAAATAAATTTCATTTCATTGAATATTATAAGGAAATTTTTTTTTCATATCAGGTATATAATAATTAAAAAATAAATTTTTAAAATTACTATTAAAACCTATAATATTGTTTAAAAACAATGAAAAAATAAATAATTATTTAAAAATCATTTTAATTAGAGGGTGCCTACAAACACCCCGAAAGGACGCAGGTGAGAGGTGAGACGTCTAGTTTTATGAGGTTGGGTTTCCACACCTAACCAAATAAAAATAAAAGAAAAGTTAAATGCTTGTGGGTTCGCAAAACCTAGCTCACCAGTCTTTTTTTTTTCTTTTCCATTTAATAGGATGGATGATTTTATTTAAAAAAAAAACAAATAGATTACATGTCATCTTATACAACATATTTTGATAAAGTTGCTAGCCATCAAAGATAGAAAAAAAAAAAAATTCAATGTTCAAGCACCAACATACCATTTTCAACCTTGAAGAAACATGAAGATAGAAAAAACATTGAAGAAACATACACCTTAAAAAAATTATTTTAAACCTTAAAACATTCTAAAATATATTTTTAAAAAATCACAATTAAAATGAAATAGATTTTTTTTTTCCAAAACTCAATCTACTATTTTTGACGACATGAATTATTAAAAATATATTAATAAAACTCATCTCCTCAAAATAACCCCATTAATAACGTTAATATATAAAAAAAGTCTTTCTTTTTAGAGATCAAAATGCAGCCATCTAACCATTTACTCTCTCCTCTCCATTTTTCCAACGACTCTCTCCTTTCCATTTTAAAAATTAAAACATAAAACAAATAAAGTTAAGAATTATAATTAAAACTCTTAAAAAAACGAAGACCGAAAATAAAAGAGTAAAAACTTCCAGGATAAAATCTCACTTTTCCATGCCCCGTATGAATAGTAAATTAAGGAAAAGAGATTTTTCTTCTTTTTGTGTTGAATTTGATCGTTTTAATTTTTTTTAATATAAAAAATTAATTCTAATGTTGCAATATATATATATACAATGCTGATATTTTTATACATCGCAGATATGTTATAGCAAACAAGACAATAAATTATCAGACTTGAAACAAAGTCACCATAGCATTGCGGAAAAAATAGACCACAATCAGATAATTTTTCAAAGGCTAAAAAAAAATAAGGCTAACTCAGCTACACAAAATATTCCATAGTGCACCCGAGTCTTGCGCCGTGGTGAAAAAAACAGTTAAAAAAAGAACAAAAAAGAAAGAAAGAATGGTGTTCCAGTATTTTTTATACACGAAAGGGTTAAAGAAATTGTTTGGATTAATATGCTTCAGAAGAAAAGTTCATGTCTGTCTTACACTTGCCAATTACAAATTCCAAAAAAATGAAAAAAAACATGGAATCTAACAACCAGTGTACCAAAGAAAATGAATTAAGACCCGAATTCGTGATTCTCACCGCCGCCAAATTCAATTGTAACGCTACGAATTCACAAGAAGCAATCATCTGCAAGGAGAGAGGCCAAAACATATATTCAAATTCAATGATGATAAATGCTCACAGTAGTAGCAGCTTGCAGGTATGCTTAGAAACTTATAAAGTGTCTAGGAGGAGCATGATTGCGGCTGTTTTTTAAAGTTTTTTAATATAAAAATGCTTCAAATCTTTATTTTTTATTTTTTAAAAATTATTTTTAACTTCATCACATCAAAACGATTTACAAACATTAAAAAAATTAATTTTAAGCAAAAAAATTTAAATTTTCCTGAAACTCCGGAGCATACACAGCCCCCAAACAGGGTATTTAAATATAAAAGCAGAAAACGGGTACCACCACTGCAGGATTTTAGACGAATAACATATTTCAACGAAAAAGTCATGCACGAATTGCAATACAGCATGCCTGAAGTTCTTTGATATTTACTAGGACGGAAATCAAAACAAGCAACTATGTAATGTTATCTCCGAGGTGACAGAACACATTTGCTATATTACAATATCCAGCTCTAATATGTTCATCAGTCAAACTTGCATTTGATCAGCATGGAAAAAAGCTACAGATCAGTGAATTCAGTCCCATGATGAGAAACGGCCAACCCAGGTAGCACGCTGAAGGATTCAGTCTCAAGTGGGTTTTATATGGATGGAAATCCATAGGAATTATAGCTGACAGGGAACAGTTATTCTAGAGGATTCAAGTCTTTCTGCATGCTCATGCACACACAGATATAAATAACACTCGTCCAATAGTCTTGAACAACTATTGAAAGACTAAATCACATTATATGCAACAGTGTAAATAACTAAAAGACTATGAAATCAACAAGAAAAGTTGGCACAAGCACATACCAAGGGTTAAACAAGCGATATTTCTAGTAATGCACATCTTCTAGACAATGAGTTCATCTTCAAGATAGTTATACTCAAAAGTGAACTCCGTCTTGATTCTTTGACACCTGAACATACAAAAACAGAGATCATAAGAACCACAAGCGCAGTCAAATTATATTGAAATGAACTCAATTTTTTTTGAAGATGAGCTGCAATGTATATATAGATATGAGGGATTGATTTGAAATAGATTGAAAATCAAACTGATAACAAATTCTTGGCTACATTGGCCTAATTTGAGTATTTAGACAAAAACATGCAATAAATTCACACATGCAACCATGTCTGTTCATGTGTGCAAGCTTCTGAATGTTGAAATCATTCTAATATGTAAAGGAAAATAATATAGAATAACTTTAACTGACATGCCAAGGTAGAAGCACATTTCCACAACGTTTCACCAATGTTACCCACCAGCCTAATGAAGTGAAAACCCCCTTTGAAAATCTAATATGATGGACCATTCATCCTCTTATATCATTAAACAATTTTATCTCATCCTTAAGTCTTATATGATGAAATAATTTGATCTCATCCTTATACACAAGCAAATATAATTTGACCACACATGCAATACAAGAGTAAAGATCACATACAAAGAAAAAATTATACAGAAAAATTTAACAAAAAGAACATTCAATGTAATGATTTTATAAGTCACTTGTCTGCAGTAAATCACTTGTACAATACCATCACTTGTAAAATCAGTTGAGAAGATTTTTACGTACAACTTTCTGTTTGTATAGAGTTTTCCATAACACAAAGTTCAGCAGCAATGCAAACCAGATGGAGAGTTAAATCAAAATCAGCATACCATCCTTGTTTGTCGTCTTTGCCAACATGGAAATCAAAATACACATATGTCCCCTGTTCATATTCATCAGTAGTAACTTTTGGCTCCTCATGCCGTTGAAACCAGGTGTTGTATTTTCTGTGGTATCTCCAAGATTGCTTCTTTAGCTCTTTCGCAGCCAGATACTGCTGATAGGTATTCTGCACATGATAATTGGCTTGAGAAGAAACTTGCAGTCATTGTATGACAGAAACAAAAACTGCATAGTAATGAAACAACATAGCATGCCACATCACCTGTTGATAGTAAAAAGCAAAGAACAAGGTATCAGTTCCATAACTATGCATGCTTAGACGTTCCCAGAATGCAGGGTTACTTGCCATTGGTAACTGAACTTGAGGATAGCTAGGAGGGGTGGCTGCCGGGTGCCTCTGTCCAGACAAACAAGAGAGATTACCATAAACAATATTTGCCCATAGTTTAAAAGGTGCTATAATAGGAAGATAATTGCACATCCATACTGGAATATAGCTCCTAGCTCGTTCTGAGTCTTTAGGTTGAGGAAGCTTGTGATATGCAGCCTCAAGCATCTGTAAATTGTATAACTGATTGTGCATTGCCCCAGAATTTACAGCAGATCCAGTGAGATTATCACCAATGGCACCAAGGTCCGAAACACTTCTCCGGCCAATAACACCTAGGCCACTAGATGGTTGACTGGATTGTAGGGGTTGCCCTGGAGAGAGATCAATATCTCTTGGCACTTGTAAAGGCTCTGTCAAGGAACCAGATGCCCCAGCCTGCAGCAAAGACATTATAAAGCAACTTCAGTCACCCTAAGTAGACTATCAAGGTGCACACACTACCAAATTGTCAACCACAATAAAGTGCTTACAAGGCAATTGGTGGCATAGAATTTCCAAACAAAAAATGCAATGGCTTCATAAAAAGAAACCTGGCCCAGCACATTGACTTTACTGAGTAGATCCATGGTTAACGTAGAATCTACATGTTAATTCATAAAATCTGTATATGGGATAACTCATCTCAACATATGAATCTCTTTACTGGCAAAAGATATGAAAAAAGTAAACCTTGGATGGGATAAACACAACTACCAAAATTTAAAGGTATGGATATGCTTCTTGTGTGTGCGCGTGCACATATGTGCATGAGAGAGAGAGAGAGCATCAGTTTGCAAGATAAAATGAACTCATGACAAATTATTTGCACGTTACAGTGAAATACACATTCAAAAATTAAAAGGTGTTCTAGTTATGAAATATGATAACAGCTAGCAAGTTGCAACCAAGTCTATTTGTAATTGGAGGGGTCACCCAATCATTACCTCACAGAGAATCCCTCCCATCCCCGTCCCCACTTTAAAACAAATTTGGGAGAGGACATGCTGAGGATACAATATCAAAAAATAGAGGGGCTCTCAAAATTCAACAGACAATCATTATTTCATTGTGCTGGTAACAGTTAAGCCACCGCGGTGATGGATATCAAATTCAAATAACAAAGCCCATAAGAATACTAATAAAAAATATCAGGAAAGGTCCTGTGGGTAGGTGGTGCTGTGAAAGCCCCAAACTTGAAACTATATCTGGGTAAGAAATTAATTTCAATTTTTACAGTCAGGGAAATTTAAAATCTAGCCCTAGTAGAGCAGGATGGGATGCATGTGGAATACTTAAAACAAAAAAATCTACACGGCAGGCAAGATTAGGAAATATTCTACATACAGA
>NW_011503823.1:0-8420 GCF_000495115.2 Populus euphratica | reverse complement strand
ATGGCTCCAGATTATCTGAAGGGTCGAGGTCAGCTTATCTTTTTAAAGTTATCATCTTCTTTTAGGTATTATATTTCTTCGTCGTCTAGGTCGACTTTTCATCCTCCCTTTTGCTTTTGAAGGGTTGTCTACTTCATAAATTATTTTCCAAGGATCACAATTTGATTTGTGATCATTTTAGCGACTTCTAAAAAACAAGGACCAGGCAAAACACGTTTTCCTATTATACTAATTAGTTAGGTGACTTAGGTATATTATGGATTTATTTTTTATAATTATAAAAAATATTATCATTATATAAATTCTAAGAAAATTAAATCTCACTTCAAGGCTCGTAAACTTTGGATCCAGACGCTTAGACCCATTAGACCTGAGATTTGAAGTCAAATCTAAAAAAATTAGATCTGATGCAAGACCTAAAACATGTAGGTCCTGTATAAAGATTCATTAGTCTCAATTCATGTCATGGGTCTCAATAGCCCTCTATCCAGACGCACGACCTTAAAGAATTAGGCCCTGCACCATACTCATTACCTTGGACCTTTATGACAGGACCTAAGACTCATGGGTCCGGTGAATGACACTTTAGATTTAGGTCAGATCGCAAAACTATTTCTTCTTGTGTCTGGTGCAAGACCCATTAGATTAGGGTCTAGCTGCTCGACCCATTCTTGATGGGTTAATTGAAAGGAACCTTTAAATTTGGGTCAAGCTGCTCAACCTATTAGCCAAAGCCCAAACCTTTTAGGTCTAGTAGTAAACCCATGACTGCTGGATCTTACCTTCGGACCCATTTCTCATGGGCACGCAAAGCCATGCCCATGGCCTGCAAACCAGCTTGCCTGTCTATACAACTAGGCAGGTAGGTTTGGCCTAGCATCAGGTTATGACAAACCCAACGTTAGGTGTCTAAAGTTTGGGACTTGAAGTCAAACGTGCTGGTCTGGCCCAAGCAACTTCGGTTGGTCGCTGACATGATTGAAAGATTGATATTTTATCCTAAATACAGGAGTGTCAAAGTAATAAATAACCTGACAAAATCGGGGTCGATCTATAAGGAGGTCAACAATATAAATTATAAATAATATATATATATAATTTAACAAAGAGTTAAAGAGATCTTTGAGATATGATATTAATATGAGGATTAAACAATGATAAAAATAATTGTCAAGGTTAGAGGATTCATTAATAGTATTAGAGATAAGTAAAGCATAAACTCTTTATAAATTATCAACATAATCATATTAATTATCTTATTTACTTAACACCATACTTATAAATTTTATTAGGTATTCATATTGCTAGCTTATATTGATAACAAATCAAGTTCTTCTCATAACAACAACATCGACCAAAGACTATAAAGGATCAAGCATTTGATATACCAAGTTTTACAACACAAATCTAGATTAACCATTTAACAAGTAAGATATTAAGAATTGATAAGACAAGACATGTTAATATTAAGTTGTTTGGGATGTAAGCATTGAAGTTCATATTGAGTTTATATTATACTTATCATAACACCATTAGTAAAACCTTTTTACCTTGACATAATAAATTTAACTAAACATTATATAAAAAAAAAACACAGATAAATAAAATAATAATATAACTATATAAGTATAGTAAAGAAAATGAAAAGTATGAATAAAAGATTAATGAAAACATAACATGGAATAAAACTTGAACATTACAAAATACAAAAAAAAAAAAGAGTAAGAGAAAGATCTTTATCTAAACAACTAAGATGCCTAAATGAATGGCAAATACCTAAGCTAAAATTCAAAACTATTAATTTGGTAATTGATTATTAATGTAAAGGACAATTATTAATTTAGTGGACTTGATGAACAACAACACTCAAGTATTTTAACCGGATGAAATGGCAGTGATGCAATCAGAATTTGACAAAATATTCTTTATAAAAGTTGTTGAAAATCATCTCCTTCTTCCACCCATAAAATTTTAAAGTATTTGGATTGCTAAAACTCGAGATATGACTAAAATACTGAATAGTGCTTTTTGTGGATGTGTTGGATAACTCTCAAGCTCTTATCTAGATGGAATGTCGTTACTAACGTCGTCTAGCGACAACGGAGGCTCTCTGTCATGCCTCCTAATGAGGGGTGTTGTGTGTTGGGAAGATTTTTGAATTTAATCATAAAATTATGATTAATGTTTAGGAGTCGCTACCTAATATTATGGTCACTAGGAACCTGTGGTCTGTGAAAGTCTGAGTAAGAGATTAGTTGTATAAGGGGAAGACACATCACCCCAAGTGCACCCTACCTAAGGTAAACTATATTATTGTTTGATTGTTTTTCTAGATCGAGTTTTTATTTGTTGGTGTTTTCTAAGTTTCAAAGCAGATCTATTTTCATGAAAGAGTTTCTATCTTATTAGGTTAAATTCTAACCGTTCTAAAGTCTACATTTTAGCATCGCATTTCTACACTTTGTATCTTTAATACATAAGGGTATACTTTATCGTGTAATTTTACACCTTACAAATATTAAAGTCTATATCTGGATCTTAAAAAGAAATGAAAATTTTTTTTGACATGTTAGCCAAATCCTAATGAATAATCATAAACTGGTTACGATATCCATTTTTGGATTTTTTTTAAACATGAAAAAGATGCAATTTTTGTTTTTTTAATGAAAAATATGCTTGGAAAAATTTTAGGATTTGGTCGTATGCAACAAAATATATATTTTTTCTTTTTGAAAATGTTTTGATTTTTTTTAATATTTTAGGAGAAAATAAGATATTTTAACACTGGATTTGTATTTTATAGTGTAAATATACAACCTGACATTATGAAAAATTATTTTTTTTGTTTTTGTTTTTTTAAATCACAGTTTTTTAGGATTTTTGAAAATTCTTTTTGAAATTTTTCATTTTTTTAAATTAATTTTTTATATAACATTATATATATATATATATTATTTAATTAAAAAATATTTAAACATATGGGGTGGGCCGACCTAGATAACTGGCCAAGCCCAGACCTAGAAGCAGATGGGTCGAACTCGGCTCAATATATTTTATTTTTTAAAAAAAATTAAGGATGAGCTGGGCCTGGTGAGGTCCAGCTTGAAGCATCTTAGTCACTAGCAGCTTAATGACTAAGTTGCATGAAAGAGTGCAATGTGAATTATAATTCGCATTGCACTGCTCTCATGCAGCAGTAACGGAGAGGAAGAAGAGGAGGGAGGCTTACCTGGCGTCGAGGGTGTTGGTCGCGTGACTGGCAGTGCGTGTTGTAGCTAGAGGCGATGATGTCGGTGGCTGGTTTTAGTCGTCGCCGGAAGAAAAGGAAGAAACGGAGGCCTGTGAAGGAGAAGAGAAATTCATGGTTGGAGTTGTTGGAGTGGCATAGGAGAGAGATGTTACCCTGGCTGCTTTCAAAAAGGAAAAGAGCTTCACGGAAAGGTGGTGGACGCTGCTTCTGCTGCTGCTGTAGCCGCGGGATCACGATGGCAAAGAACAAGATTTTTACAGAGGAGAGAGAGAGAGAGAGAAAGAGAGAGAGAGAGAAATGTTGCAAACACCACATGAGATGTTTTGGAGGCCACTTGAGGTAGAGGTGACATCCTGAAGAAAGGAAACGGTGATGGTGGTGGCTGAAAGCCACGATAGAGAGAGAAAGAAGAAAAAGAGGTGGTTGCAGGAAAATTTGGCAGGGAAGGCTAGTTTTTGGCCAACTTTGGGTTGATTTTCTCCCCCCCCGGCCATGAAATTCTCATCCATTTATAGACAATGAAAGAGGGCAATCTTGTCTATATTAAGGAACAAATTACAGCTCTTGATTCGATTGGGAAACATCCCAACTGTTGGCTCAAAGTAGGCATATTGTACTGTCAACCTGCAGTTGCAGGCAGCCTGAGGTGGCCTCCTTGGAGTGATGCCACGTTCGTTTATGTGCCAGTGAACCGGTGACGACCATACACAGACGTAGAGGGATGTCTGGTGATCAGTTTAGTGCACCGTTTGACAAATTTAGTGGACGTTAAGTGCATTAAATGCTCCTATAAAGGAGGTGACCATACCAGTTTTTTCAGAAAAATAAAAATGATAATGAATAGTGACCAGAGACGCGTTGTCTGGTTCACCATTTTTTTTTAACTCAGAACGACATCGTTTTAGGTTTTAAATAGGGATTTCTTCGAAGTTCAAAAAAGTCCTCTAACTTTCACTTTTATGCAATTGTACACCTATTTGACCTAAACTTTTGATTTAATGTAATTACACCCTTGTCGAATTTCAATTGGAACCCTGGATTTAGTCTCCTTTTGGCACATTAGTCCCTAGTCTTGGATTTTTGCAATTTAACCTCTAATTGATTGTTAAACTTTTAATTTCTTCAATTTAGTTCTCGATTTTTGTCAATTAGGCCCCTATAGTCCGACGCCTTTTACAAGTTGGTCCTTGATTGTGAATTTCTTTAATTTAACCCCTAATTGACCCAAGAACTTCAATTTTCTTGCAATTTAACCTCTAATTTCAATCAAATAACTTGGTAAAAATTAAATTTGGTCTAAATTCCAATATTCTCAATTAAGCCCCAAATTTATTTTTTCACCAATTAAACCCCAAATAAAATTAATTTGACCCATTTTAAGTATAATTAAGTCTTTGCAGTTAATTAAATCTTTCAATTGAATCCAAACTAATTCTTAAACATAGTTAAATTTTAATTAGGCTCATGATTAAATCAAATTAGCCTATTAAAAATTTAAGTATATCTTTAAACTTAATTTTTATGCAAATTTATCCAATAATCATTTCACTTGACCTTGAATTTGTATTTTTTCTCTATTTTTGGGCATAATGGGGGAAAATTATCCTTGAATCTCCTCTAAAAATTGCAATTTAATTTCCCGGCCTGCTTTCTCCACGTTACCAGTCTTTATTTTATTTTTTTATTTTTATTTTAAAAATAAATAAATAAATAATTTTTTGAGGGAACAACCCAAAATTAGGTTATGATAGTTTTCATAAAATTTATTAGAAATTGTATTCTTTTTCCACACACCAAATTTGACATCATTTTATCTTCTAAAACTCCAACTATGGGTAACGTTTTGAGTATTGTTTGGGTTAGATTGGAGGACAGATTCAAACTTCTCTTTTGTGGACATGTTCATAAAAGCTGTAGGTCTATCTCTAAACTTTGAAGAACAATAAACCAAATATCAATTCAAGATCCACAACTCTAGATATGATCAAATGACTGAATGGTGTTTTAGTTTGATTTAGTATCTCTTCTGTAACCCTAGCCCTTCCTTTGTCCTTTTGTTTTTCATAGTTAATCACATCAATCAATTTTTTGAATTGTGATATTTGCCTATATTTAAAATGAGTATTTACCATAAATCAAAGCTATTTTATATTATCAGACTTGTTATTATAGAACATGCTCAAATTAAGAAGTTATTGATACTTCATGTGCAAAATGATAATATAAAATGACACGACTAAAAGGTTGATGTCTTCTCCCAAGTGTAGGAGTGTCGAAGTAATAAATAACCCGGCAAGACCGGGGTCGAACCACAGGGAGGTTAATTGTACAAATTATAAACAACAATTATAAAACAACAATAACAACAACAACAAGAATAATAATAATAATAATAATAATAATACTAGTAATAATAAAGAAAGAGAAGAAGAAGAAGATGATGATGATGAGAACTTAGAGATGAAATATTAATGTAAGGATTAAGCAATAATAATAACAAATGTCAAGGTTAGAGGTTCCACTAATGGTATATCAAACAAGTATAGTATAAACTCTTATTATTGAATTGGAAACCACACACAAAGGAGGTTCCAATCAGATTATATATTGTTAACATGATTACATTAGTCATCTTATTCAATTAATGCTAATACTTGTAAATCTCGTCAAGCATTCATGATTATAACTTATGTTAACAACAAATCAAGTTCCTTTCATAGCTCAGGTGTCGGTTATACCATACATTATGGGCTATGAAAGTGCCAAGCATTTGTTGTACCAAGTGTTATACAACATAAATCAAGATTAATCATTTAACAAGCAAAGTATTAAAGAGTAAACAAGATAACAAATATAAAACATGTTAGTATCAAACATTAAAGTCCATATTAAGTTTACATTATACTTATTCTCACACCATTAGTGTAACCTTTTCACCTTGACATAATTAACTTAGCTAGACATAATGAAAGAAAGCAAAATAGATAAACAAAATAAGAACATAAAAGTTAACTAAGTAAAGGAAAGGAAATGAAAGGCATAAACTTAATATTAATGAAAACATCAAGTGCAAAATGATGATATAAAACCATGATAAAAATGCACTTTTAAGTACTAATCATAAAACGTTGATAAATATATCAAGCCCAAGTTAATAATACTAATAATAATTGATTTCAACATTCATATAATATTAATTGTAATAAAAATTATAATATTTATATCATAAATAATAATATTTTTAATTATAATAATAATATTTATGATATTATTAATACTATTTTTTATATTGATACTTTTAATTACAATAAAAATAATAATATTTATAACCCAAATAATATTTTTTATATTAAAACTTTTAATTCTATTAAAAAATAATATTTACAATACAAATAATAATATTTTTAATATTAATACTTTAATTATAATAAAAATATTTATAAGACAGGTAATAATATTTTTCATATTTATAATAATAAAATTTAAAATATAAATAATAATATCATTGGGTGTGACTGCGCTACTAAATCTAAAGATATTAGATCTCGCTGTCGCATGTTAGCCAGACTTAAGATTGGAGGGTTTGATAGACCAGCCATACCCAACCCTCACTTGGTTCATTTTGGAAGCGTGTTAGGTCTAGCTTGACTGTCAGACCTAACAAAGTTTGGTCCAGTTGCCAAACCAGCCATAATAACTTTTGACAGAATAGACAATGCTTTGAGTTGTCATTCATGCCAAAAAAAACATAGCAAATGAATGCCCCCTGGGGCTCTATAGTATTTATAATATAAATAACATTACTTTTAGTAATAATATTATTAATTATATGAAAAATAATAATTTTTATAATATAAATAATACTATTTTTTATATTAATACTTTTAATTAGAGTAAAATAATAATATTTATAACATAAATAATACTATTTTTAATATTAATAATATGAATTGTAATCAAAATCATAATACTTGTATCACAATAATAATATTCTTAATATTAATATTTTTAATAACAATAAACATTACAATATTTTGAATATAAATAATAATATCAAACTTGTCTTACCAAAGTTTATAAAATAATATTTTTTAAAATTTTTTAAACAATAATAATAATGATAATTGTTATTTTTTTTCATTTTTTCTACCTTAATATTAATAATTTTAATTACAATAAAGATAATTATATTTAAAGTACAAATATTAATATTTATCATATTAATAATAATATCATACTTATCGGACCAAAGTTTTCACAGTAATAAATTTTTTATAATAATAATAATAATTGTTATTACATTTTTTTTATTTTTTTCTTACAGGGTCTGTCGTTCTAGCGGTGTGAACCTTTAAACCCTAGAGCAATTAGAACAAACATTGGTTGTCAGGTCTGCACCTAGTGTGCAGGAGGCCTAGAGCTCGGGGTTGCAGGCCCTAGGTTCGCGGGGCGGCTGACCTGCTCTCCTTGAGGATGTAGCCGGGTGCGGGGGTCTTCCTGGTGCCAAAGGCTGGGCAGACCCTGTGCCTAATGTCTACTTGTTATAGTCTCGGCCAGTCCCAGTACCAGGAAAGTTAAATGAGCCACGCCCCAGCTATAATTCTTGAGTTAGAGTGTGTTTGGTATTGCGGTAGTTGTTGTGGTAGTGGTTTGGAAAAAGTTATTTTATAAAAAGTACTTTTAGCTGAGGTTGGTTTAAAAAAATAGATGTTTGGTTAAAACTGTGGTTGAAGAAAAAGTAGTTTAATATATTTGGTTAAAAATGCTTTTGAAATTGAGGTTATAAAATAATTTTAAAAAATATATATTAATATTGATGATTTTTAATTTAATATTATAAATTTAACTATTGTTATTATATACATCCGATAAGAACTACAATTTTTATAATTTTTTAGCGTATAATAAAATTAGATAAAATATTATCATTAATAAAATTCACCCTAAACTAGGTTTTTTTAATAAAAACAGTTAAAAAAATTAATAATATATATATATATAAAGTATCCACACAGTGAATAATACAAGAGAATTGCACTGTTCACGTAATTGCACTGTTCAGTAATTCTTACTTTTCAAATTCTGCGTTTTCAACACACCTTTATTTTTTCTAACTAAATAATTACAACTATGTTTTAAATAAAAACACAGCCGCAGCCGCAGAGCCAAA
>NW_011503804.1:8107-8491 GCF_000495115.2 Populus euphratica | reverse complement strand
AGTATAAATATAGTTATCAAATCTAACATTTTTAGATTTCATTTATGTATTAAATTTAAATAAATATAACTTTAATAAGCTACTAGACTTATATTTTATGAATTTAATATCGTGCTAAGCATAAATAAATATGAGTTTGATGATCATTATAAATTTTTTATTAAGCCATGAAGCTTTATTTGTTTAATTTTATAATTTTTAACATAAAATGTTAATATATTATTACAACAATTTACTCAAAAGTATCCTTTGCAAAATTGCTATGTTAATTTTGTTAGGATGCTGGCATGCAAACCCGACAAGATAAAAGATAAGAAACAGGATAAAATGAGAAATGAAACACACAAGAATTTACGTGGTTCACCCAATTGGGCTACGTCCACA
>NW_011503804.1:0-7830 GCF_000495115.2 Populus euphratica | reverse complement strand
ATAATGGTCATAAATTTAGGAGGAATATATGCCTAACAACTCATCCTCCACTCATACCAACTCATCCTCCACTCATCCTCCACCAATTACAACTCATCTCCCACTCAAATCCCATTAATTATGCCACCTAATTACATGACTTTACATTCTCCCACTTGAAGACTTTGATGATTTAATCAAGTCTTCACACTTGATTATCTGTGATTCTTCTTCTATCCTTTCTATACTTGTCATCTTTATGTTGTTTACGTTTCTATTAAGCCATAAGAGGATCTGCACCATATATACTTATCAGTGTTGATCGGTTTGGTCAAAGCATCTGCTGGGTTTTCCTTTGTGTGAATCTTCTGAAAATCCACACTTCCATCTTCCACCACTTCGCGAACAAAGTGATACTGAACATCTATGTGTTTTGTTCTTGAATGAAATGCTGGATTCCTTACAATATGCAAGGCACTTTGACTATTACAATACAAAAGAATATTCTCTTGTTTGTGCCCGAGCTCCTCCATAAGTTTCTTCATCCATATTGCTTCTTTACAAGCTTGTGTAGCTGCCATGTACTCAGCTTCTGTTGTGGACAAAGCTATAACAGTCTGAAGTTTAGAAACCTAGCTCACAGCTCCTCCTGCAACTATAAACACATAGCCTGTAGTGGATTTTCTTTTCTCAAGGTCACTAGCAAAATCTGAGTCAACATAACCTTTGATCGTAAATTTTGATCCTCCATAACATAATGCAACATCTGAGGTATCCTTGATGTATTTTAAGATCCTCTTAATAGTATTCCAATGCTCTTTAGCAGGATTTGCCATGTATCGACTAGCTGCTCCCACTCCTTGTGCAATGTCTGGTCTTGTACATATCATGACAAATATTAAACTTCCCACTGCTGATGCATACGGTACTCGAGACATCTCCATCCTCTCTGCTTCATTGCTAGGAGACATACTTGAGGATAATTTGAAATTAATAGGAAGTGGGGTGGAAATTGGCTTGCAATTTTACATGTTGAAGCGTCGCAAGATTTTCTTCAAATAATTCTTCTGAGAAAGCCAAATCTTCCTCTTACTTCTGTCTCGGTAAATTTACATCCCTAAAATCTTGTTTGCTGGTCCCAAGTCCTTCATATCAAACTCCCTAGCCAACTGTGCCTTCAATTCTTGGACTCGATCTTTATTGGGGCCTATCACCAATATGTCATCCACGTACAACAACAAAATGATGAAATCTTCTTCAAACCTCTTATAATACGTACAATGGTCTGAACTGAGTCTGTTGTACCCAAGGCTAATTATGAAGGAATCAAATCTCTTGTGTCAACACCTCGGCGTTTGCTTGAGACCGTATAGAGATTTGTTCAACCTACAAACCAAGCTCTCCTTGCCTATTTCAGCAAAACCCTCTGGTTGGAACATATAAATTTCTTCTTCAAGTTCTCCATGAAGAAATGCAGTTTTCACGTCTAACTACTCCAAGTGAAGATCAAATATAGCACACATTGCTAAGACTACTCTGATTGTCGTAAGTCGTACCACTAGAGAAAATATCTCATTGAAGTCTATTCCTTCTTTCTGAGCATATCCTTTCACCACTAATCTTGCACGATACCACTCCATTTGATCATTGCCATCACGTTTTATCTTGTAAACACATTTGTTGTCAATGGCTTTTCTTCCTTGTGGTAGCGGAACAAAATCCCAAGTATTATTCTTGTGCAGAGCTTTAATCTCCTCTTGCATTGCTGTCATCCACATAGATACATATGTGTTTTTAATAGCCTCATGGAAAGTTGATGGCTCTCCATCCTCTGTTAGAAGACAGTATGCAATGTTACTTTTAGTAACATATTCTGAGTGTCAAGCCTGTGGTCTTCTTTCACGAGTCGACCGCTGAACTTCAGGAGTTTCAGACTCTATTTGTTCTTGCTCTTCATGCTCTGGTACAGCTTCAGAAGAAGCATGATTTTGAGTATTTTCCACATGGACTGCTGTAGTCTCCTTTATAATGCTATTATGCTCTTCCATTTGCATTTTACCTTCTACAAATATGACATCTTTGCTGATAACTACCTTGTGGGCAGTGGGATCCCACAAGCGATACCCCTTCACTCCATCAGCATATCCCAAGAATACACATTTTCTGGATTTTGAATCCAGCTTGCTAACTTCTTGTGTATTGTACATCACGTACACAGGACTTCCAAATATATGCAATCGAGAATAATCAGCTGGTTTTCCGGTCCACATCTCCATCGGTGTCTTCAGCTCAATTGCAGTTGATGGAGATCGATTTATCACATAACAGGCGGTATTGACTGCTTTTGCCTATAATGACTTTCCTAGACCTGCAGCCTTCAACATTGCTCTTGTTCTTTCTAATAGAGTTCTGTTCATCTGCTCTGCCACTCCATTTTGCTGTGGAGTGTATGCCGTTGTGAACTGCCTTTTGATACCTTCATATTGACAGAAGTTATCAAATTCATCACTGGTATATTCTCCTCCATTGTCAGTCCTCAAACACTTGATCTTTTTTTCAGATTCAAGTTCCATCCGCGCTTTGAAAGTTTTAAAGACTGTAAGCACATCTGCCTTCCTTCTAATTGGATACACCCAACATCTCCTAGAGAAGTTATCTATGAATGATACAAAGTATCTTGCTCCTCCCAAGGATACAACTGATGCTTGCCAAACATCAGAGTGAATCAGGTCTAAGATGCATTTGCTCTTAGTTGTTGATGTGCCAAACTTCAACCTGTGTTGTTTACTTGTAACACAATGCTCACAAAAAGGTAAAGTAACCTTTGTAAGCCCAGGGAGTAACTTCTGATCAGAGAGAACCTTTAAACCTTTCTCTGACATGTGACCTAGTTTTTTATGCCACATCATCGTCTTCTCTTCTGCAGGACTGGCTGATGCGATTGACGCTTTTGCCTCATGATGTGTTTTTCCCATTAATGCAAATATATTTGCAACTGTCTTTCTTGCCTCTAAAACCACCAGCGCTCTTTTGATGATTTTCATGATTCCATTGTCCGTTTGGATCTTACAGCCAAGACTATCAAATTGCCCTATGGATAAAAGATTCTTCTTTAAGTCTTTCACATGTCGCACTTATGAAATAGTACGAATTAAGCCATCATACATCTTCAATTTGATGATGCCAATACCAACAATCTCTAAAGTATGATTATCACCCATAAACACTTTGCCTCCAGAGATAGGTTTATATGTATGGAACCAATCTCGATGAGGAGTCATATGCCATGTTGCTCCTGAATCCATTAGCCAGACCTCAGTGAGCTCTTCTGTATCTGTAGAGATTGTCGCTACTTCACTATATAAAACATCTCCATCTTCTGAGGTGCTCGCAACACACCCTTGAGATTTTGATGACTCTGCAGTATTCTCTATACCCTTTTTAAACCAACAATCCTTTTTGAAGTGCCCCCTTTTTGCCACAGTTGTAGCATTTCACAGTCTTCTTACTTCTTGATTTGGACCTCCCCTGCTTTTGACTCCTACTGGAGCTACGCTCCATTGATCTTTCTCTTGACACCAACAACGCCTCTGCTTGATTTGAACTGTTTCTGTCTCCTTTGTTTTTGCGCCTATTTTCTTCTTTCAAGATAGCGGCAGCAACATCATCGAAGACTAAATAGTTTGAGAGGATATTATTGGTCAAATTGATAATAAGTTGATCATACGAATCAGGAAGACTTTGAAGTAGAAGCTCTGCACGTTCATTTTCCTCTATTTGATGACCCAACGTAGTGAGTTGTGAAAATAGAGTTCTTATTGTGTTGATGTGGTCAGTCACTGACGTGGTTTCTGCCATTCGAAGGGTATAAAGTCTCTGCTTTAAGAAAATTTTATTGTGCAAAGACTTGGAGTCGTATAACTTTGATAGAGTCTCCCATATCTCCTTAGCTATTTTCTTCTCCGCCACACTTGATAATACTTCATCGACTAATGCTAAATATATGTTAGCAATAGCATTGCCATCCATCTCATTCCATTTTGCATCATCAGTGATCTCCGTGGGTCGATCCCCAATTGCTGCCAAGCAATTGTCTTTCCTTAAGATTGCCTTAATTCTCATTTTCCACAGTGAGAAATTGCTCCCATTAAATCTCTCAATCTCGTACTTTGCTGCCATTGTATTCATCGAGATCTATTCAGATATCACTGTTTCACAGGTCTGTAACGTATATAGAAATAGTATCGTGTGAATAATACTTCACTAAGTAAGTTCCCAGGAAAGATTGGAGGGGTCACAAACGATCCCGCTTAAAACCCAATCTCCTTAGACAGAACTTCCTAGACTGTATTTAATCACCGCACTGACTTTCTATATACGCCAACAGTAACGTATGTGAACAGTACTGTATAGATGAATAGTGCCGTATAGGTAAATAGTACCCGTATGCACGAATAACTTTGTGTATTAACAAAACCAACCAAAAGGCTCTGATACCACTGTTAGGGTGCTGACATGCAAACCCGACAAGATAAAAGATAAGAAATAGGATAAAATAAAAAATGGAACACACAAGAATTTACGTGGTTCACCCAATTTGGCTACGTCCACGAGCAAGTATAGAAGGATTTTACTAAGTAATATGGGAATTACAACCTCTCTCGAATAATAGGAGAACAACTAAGAATCTCTCTATTATTAGGAGAAAACACATCACTTACTCTATCACAAATACCTCACAATTTTGTGGGATTACTCTCTTCTCACCCTCTCTTCTTTCTCTCTTATGGTGTGTATATAATGCTTGGATGCATTGCCTATTTATAGGCAAGCATCCATGCAAAAGACAAGGGGTTAGGCAAATAGCACCAATTTGGTGCATACAATTTTTGACTAAGATGGCTACACCTTCTAAATTTAGGAGGAATATATGCCTAACAACTCATCCTCCACTCATACCAACTAATCCTTCACCAATTACAACTCATCTTCCACTCAAATCCTATTAATTATGCCATCTAATTACATGACTTTACAAATTTTAGATACAAAATTTAAAGAAGAAGAAGAAGTTTAAGTGCATTTTAAGAAGGTCTATGTGCTTAATAAAACACCCACTTTTCTAAAAGGATAGGAGCACGAGGATATCACTAACCATAGCCACGAAGCAATGGCGTTTAATAGCAAGATCTGATATAATTTTTCAAGGCAATGTCATGTTATCTCTTTTCTGTTTGTGCTTTCCGTGCTTTCTAATAAAAGCATTTGCCCATAAAGAATTGCATATCTTTGGCCACTAACGCGTCGAAGGTACCCTCGTTTTATCTACCACCGAGAACCTTGGAAATTTTCTTGTACGACCATCGAACAGACCATTGTCTAAATTCATTTTAGAGACCTGACTCGGTAGGTATGGAGCAGAGGCTGACATATATATAAATGCTTTACTTGTGATAACTAGTCATAAGTCCTAGAACAAACCGATATCAGTTACCTAGAAAATAAGCCTCTGAAAGCTTAAAAATTCATGTTAATGTTATTGAAGTTTATCTAGCTATATATCCTTTTTGTTAGAAGACACTGATATAGCACAAATAGATTCAAAAGAACAGCCCACTTGGCTAAGTATATCAAATTTGTCCTACCAATCTGATCTTTGCCATTTTGTGAGTGCTTTTTCGCCCCAAAAATGGTGATGGGAAATGAAGTGTCAAACATGCTGGAATGGAGGATAAATGTACCTGATGGAGCATTAAAGATATTGAAGCCTGAATCTGATTTAGTCCACGGAATCTGGCTGGGGTTAAAGGAGAATTCATATTGAAAATTTGGAAGTTTTTGGAAGTTTTTGGAAGTTGCTGAGCCTAAAAAGGTTATTCATTGTCTCAAAGTAGGGATGGAACTATCTATTGTGTCGCTCTTCTACTATATGAGGCCTTTATATGAAGGTGTTAGGGAATGTTGTGTGGGCGATAATGACAGCTGTGGTGGTTTTTGAAAACACTGCGGGTTAGCACTCCAAATTAAACCCCAGCAATTTGTGAGCTTCACTTAATTTTTCTGTCTTTACGTATGATGTCTACTCTATTAAGAGATAACAGAGTAGTACTCTAGGATCGAAACCATAATTGCAAACCATGTCTTCATGAAGTTCCAATGTTCCATGATATTTTACTTTTTAAGTTGCTCGTTATATTTCTGGTGCAACATTCTATAAATGTATTAACAGAGGAATAGGCACTTTTCTTGCTGGATCACTTGGCGTTGGTGTTCATTGGGCTGCAAATCACTCTGGAGTTGAGCCCATAATTCTTGGAATCTCAGTCTTCCTTCTTGGTGAGTTAGAACCTGTTCTCAAAACAGATTTCCTCCCTTTGCAGTTTTACCTGCTGTTTTGTTTGTGGGTACTGTCTTGTTCTTTAAATACCTCCCTTCCACTCACACACCCTTCTCTAAATGACAGCTTCAGCAGCAACCTTTTCGCGGTTTATACCATCAGTTATATCCCGATTTGAATATTGTGCTATGATCTTCATCCTGACCTTTAGTTTAGTGTCAGTTTCTGGTTATCGCGTGGATAAGGTGATTGATATTGCACACCAAAGGTTATCCGCAATTGCCATTGGGGCCTCCCTTGGCATTCTCATGAGCATGCTATTCTATCCCATCTGGGCTGGCGAAGAGCTTCACAATTTGATTCATCGTAACCTGGAAAAGCTTGCTGATGCTTTAGATGGTATATATGCACACAGCCAACCATTAAAATTGAATTCATCCGTTTCAACAGAACGACAATATAACTGATTTGAGGTACAAATGGCTGTCAACATGAATTGCAGGATGTATTGCCGGTACTTCACAGGCAGCAGTTATGGTGATTCTTGTAAGAAAATGGAAGGCTATAAATTCGTTCTTAATTCAAAGGTAGCTGAAGATTCTACGGTAGGTTACTAACCAATCCAAATCATTTCAGTAATAGATTTTCAGTGAACTTCTTGCAATGGTTGATAAACTTCCCCTTTAAAATGCGCAGGCTGGCTTTGCAAGATGGGAACCTGCACATGGTCGTTTCAACTTCCGGCATCCATGGAACCAGTACCTAAAGGTTGGGGCTTCATTGCGAAGCTGCGCATATTGCATTGGAACTCTCAATGGTTGCTTAAACTCTGAAAATTCAGGCAAACCCCGAATATGGAATTCACTTCTATCTAAGTTCTTCGGTTTGCTCCACACCGTCAACTCTGAAAACATTAATGTATCGCTACAGGCACCTGAGCATCTAAAGAGGTATCTCAGTGATATCTCCATCACATTGAGCTCCTATGCTTTACATGTCTTGAAAGAATTGGCTGTTGCAGTTAAGACTACGAAAAAATCATCAAAAATAGACTACTCAATTGGAAAGATGCGGTATGCAGTAAAAGAACTTCAAAAGGCCTTGGAATCTCTTCCTAACCACCTTGTTGCTGCACCATCCTCAACATCGGATGGAGATGCCACAGCAGAGCCTATCAGAAAAACCGCTACACCATCTGTCATGGAGATTCTTCGACTAGCAACATTAGTATCTATGCTAACAGAAACAACAGCAAGAATCGAAGAAGTTGCTGATGAAGTCAATGAACTTGCAAAGCTTGCAGATTTAAAGCCTCCTACCAGCAAAAAGGCTAACTCAAGCCAACCCCGTAAGAAAGTTGGTGAGACGATCAACCAATGAAGAATGCATGCGCCAAAGGTCTGGTAAAATCATGATTACACTATCCATAAAGTCCTATTTTTACTGGTAGAAAACTATGAAGTAGACATTACTCTGCAGCAAAGCAGATTGTCATTGCCAAAAAAAAAAAAAAA
>NW_011503828.1:0-8391 GCF_000495115.2 Populus euphratica | reverse complement strand
AACAGTTTTTGAAGAAGTTTTTCCCATCTCATAGAACCAACTCTTTCAAGAGACAAATCACCACTTTCACTCAAAAACCAGGAGAAACATTTTACCAATGTTGGGATAGGGATCGAGACTTGCTTAGTACTTGCCCTCATCCTGGTTTTGAAACATGAAGATTGGTTTCACATGTCTATGAAGGGCTAACACCTAAAGATAGGCAAATGGTTGAATTGATGTGCAATGGAACTTTTGAAGATAAAGACCCTGATGAAGCAATGGAGTACTTAGACTTGTTAGCTGAAAATGCTCAAAATTGGAACACCGCGGGTACTTATGAGGCACCAAGTAAAACTCAACCTCATACATCTAATGGAGGTATGTACAACCTTAGGGAAGATCATGACCTTCAAGCCAAGTTTGCATCTTTAGCTAGAAAAGTCCAGGCACTGGAATTAAAAAAGAGTGGTCAATTAAAATCTGTTGAAAACATTGTGTGTCAAATCTGTGAAATAAATGAACACTCAACCAACGATTGTCCAACCTTGCCTTCTTTTAACGAATGTCTCCATGAGCAAGCCCATGCTTTAAACAGTTTTCAAAGGGCCAACCACAACCCATACTCACAAACATACAACCCTGGTTGGAGGAATCACCCAAATTTCAGTTGGAAGAGTGAGAACAACAATGCACAAACTTCACAACCACCGTTTCAAGCACACCATAATTTCCAAAATTCTCATGGATATGCACCTCCTTATGCTCCACCTCCTAGAAGAAATCTTGAGGAAACATTGCATGCATTCATTGAAAAGCAAGAGACAATTAATACTCAACTTGCTCAAAACATGACAGATTTTAAAGATACTCTTGCTAAATTAACATCTGCTCTCAGTTTCCAAGAGAAAGGTAAGTTTCCATCTCAACCGCAACAAAATCCCAAGGGGCAATACAATGCAAATGCAAGTAGTTCCGAAAGCCAGCATATGGATCAAATCAAATCAGTCACTACTCTGCGCAGTGGTAAGGTTATTGAAAAACCCTCTCTTGAACCTTATGAGAAAGATGATGAGTCAATCTCTGAGGGTAAGGAACGGGATGAATCTGAAAATTGCAAAGAAACGACTGATTCACCACCAACACTTCCATTTCCTCAAGCCACGACCAAACAAAGGAAAGTCAATCACAATTCTGAAATCTTTGAAACTTTCAAACAGGTAAGGATCAATATACCTTTGCTGGATGCTATTAAACAGGTTCCTTCCTATGCTAAATTTTTGAAAGATCTATGCACTGTGAAGAGGAAACTGAATGTGAAAAAGAAAGCCTTTCTAGCCGAACAAGTAAGTGCTATTCTTCAAAACAATAATGCTTTGAAATATAAAGACCCTGGTTGTCCTACAATTTCTTGCTTTATTGGAGAGCATAAAATTGAAAGAGCCTTACTTGATCTTGGTGCTAGTGTGAATTTACTTCCATATTCAGTTTTTCAGAGTCTCAATCTAGGTGAGTTAAAACCAACTTCTATATCTCTTTTACTTGCCGATAGATCTGTAAAAGTGCCTAGAGGAATAATTGAAGATGTGTTAGTACAAGTCGATAAATTCATTTATCCTGTGGATTTTATTGTCTTGGACACAGAACCTGTTGAAGCATGTAATTCATTTCCTGTTATTTTAGGACGTCCATTTCTTGCAACCTCTAACGCATTGATTAATTGTAGGAATGGATTGATGAAGCTATCATTTGGAAACATGACATTGGAGATGAATATTTTCAACATTTGCAAGCAACCTGGAGATGATAATGATTTACAAGAAGTAGATCATATTGATGAATTAGTTTATGATCAACTTGAATCTACTTTAAGTAAAAATGAATTGGATGAAACTGAAGATTTGCAAATGGTTTATTCTGAGGAAGAAATCACGAATGAAACAAGCACCGAAAATATTGATGCGAATCTTTTGTCAACAGTGACAACAGATTCGACATCTGACATCACACCAATCGATGATTACTTTCCTAACAAATCCTTACTTTCTCTTAGTCCAATGCCTTGGTATGATAAAAATATCAATTTTCTTGCTTTAGGAGATTTGCCAGCTGATTGGAGTACCCAAGATAAAGAAAATTTTTTGAACGAAGTGAAGAACTTTTATTCTAATGACCCTAACTTATTCAAATATTGTCCTGATCAAATATTTCAAAGATTCATTCCCGACAATGAGGTAAGTAGTGTCATTAAACTTTGTCATTCTGAAGCATGTGGAAGTTATTTCTCGTCAAAAAAGACAGCTGCAAAAATCTTTCAAAATGGATTTTATTGGCCTACCATGTTCAAGGACACACATGCATTCCGCAAAACTTGTGAAAATTGTCAAACAATTGACACTGGTCAAAAAGTTTTGTTTTATGATTCTCAACTCTATGCATTCCCTAAAGAGCTAAGATTAAGATGGACCAATCCTTATGGGGCCTGTGATATTGAGAATTCAATGAATGACAATGATTTTAAAGAAAATGGACATCGTTTGAAAGCTTACTTTGATAATTTTCCTAGTGAAAATGAATCAGCTGGTTTGAATGATCTTGTAGATAAAGGTTGATTATTTTGTTTTTCTCACATTTTCTTTTTTGTGTTTCTTTTTGAGTGATTTTTGCTAGTTTCTATCACCCCGGTCAAATGGCGGACAACGGTACTCCGTGACTTAAGTCGGTTCTTTCAGTTTCCCACAATAACTGATATTTGTGTATATATTTGTGTAATTCTTTGAATCT
Source organism: Populus euphratica (assembly GCF_000495115.2). NCBI lineage: Eukaryota > Viridiplantae > Streptophyta > Magnoliopsida > Malpighiales > Salicaceae > Populus > Populus euphratica. The sequence goes on along the minus strand of NW_011503828.1, from coordinate 5,628 downwards.
CTCTTCTAATTCTCATTTGAAAATGGACACTAATCTTGAAAAATTGAAAAAGTATTTTCCCGCTCTGCCTCAGAATGTGATTACAAAAATTTACCGTGCTAGATGTGCAAGATTGAGATTGTTAATGAATCATGGAATTCCTGAAGATATTCGCTAGTTGATTGAAGCAAAGGTCCGATTATCAGGTGAGTCCTCTAACTTCTTCATTTCACACATGTCTGGAATAGGTAAAAGCACTTTTGCAAAGAAGCGTCGTGCAAAACGACTGGATGTCTGTCATCGATGTGCTAGATGGACTTGTAATACACAATGTCGTTCTTTAGGAATGGTATCTATAAACCGTGAAGATAAAATACAATTCATTGAGGATGGCCTGAGTAAGGAGTCTTTAGATAATCTTCTATTGACTCTTGAGACGCATCCTAGTGGAGATGTGCATCGTGCAATTCATGATTTATGGCCATTATTTCATAAAGAACATGATAGACTTAGTCTTGGGAATCTGACTAAAAAAGACCTTGTTTGCCAGTTTTTAAGAAAACTGGATGGGAAGCCTATCCCCGACCCATAGAGGGCGTTTAAGCCGTTCTTGGACGTAAAACCAAGGGAAGATGTGAGCCACAATCACAACTACCTGTACATACACATGCTTGGTTTTATTATTGTGTTTTGTTATTTCTTATTTTTGTTTCAGTGTGTTTCAGGTTTTGTCACTGTTCGTTATTTCAGGTGATATCTTTTATACTCTATCTTTCTACCTTAGAACATTGAGGACAATGTCTCGTTTTGGTTGGGGGGAGAGGGTAGTAGTTGATAAAAAAAAAATTTGTTTTTCATTTCATAAAGCATGTGCATAATTGTTGTTACTAGGATGGCAGAGTAAAGGAGTTCTTTTGTTAAAGTGACTCTTGAGACGCATCTTAGTAACCATTCTTAACAAGGTCTATTATAACACTTCCTGAAATATTCAGGTTTACAAACTCTCGTATTGTTATCACTTAATTCTGCTCATATACTTATTTAACATGTATTCTTAAACCTTAATTTACACACACACACTTTAACATATAATTGTGGGTTGCATATTGGATTATTACATTATTTATGTTCTTTTGTTAAAGGTAACAACTAAGGAAAAGGGATTGTATATAATTAAGAAAAAAAAAACATGAAAAAAAAAGAAAAAAAAAATGATGATAATAAAAATGTAGATAAGTTTGGTTTCGTTGCCTCCCTAACCTAAGCAATTAAGCCCGAAGGGGTGTTTTAACACCTAATACCCTAAAGTCAACTGACTTGGGAGCTATTGGCCCAACGCTTGTTACATGGGTTAAGGAGAAAAGCTTAAGGGAATCAAACATTGCACTATCTACATATCAGTATCTGTGACCCGAGTTACTAAGCTCGTAGAGGTGTCTTAACACCTAATGCCCTAAGACCATCTGGTCTGGGAGTCATTAGCTGAAAGCTCGTTACATGGGTTAAAGATGCATGATGTTTTTAAATTATATGTATATATATTTATAAAAAAAAAGAAAAAAAAAGAGAAGAAAAAAAAAATAAAAATAGTAATCCCAACCCAAGGAAGTTAACCTTAAACATTAGAACAAAAATTTTGTTTTCTTCCAAGAAAAGCCCCATAATTATGTGTTGATACATTGAGCACAAAAGAAAGGTTTATTAATATCTTGTTAAGAGGTACTGAGCAGATATATAAATTTAATGAGAGTTTGTTTATCTGGATGGATTAAAGAAAGTTAAATGATGAATACCTTGGTTTGTGAAATTTGCAAATTTGTTTTCTATTTTAACGCTTTGATTACTAGGGACTAGTAATAAGCTGGTTGGGGGGTGTGATTAGTACTTAAAAGTGCATTTTTATCATGGACATTAGAACAAAAATTTTGTTTTCTTCCAAGAAAAGCCCCATAATTATGTGTTGATATATTCAGCACAAAAGAAAGGTTTATTAATATCTTGTTAAGAGGTATTGAGCAGATATATAAATTTAATGAGAGTTTGTTTATCTGGATAGATTAATGGAAGTTCAATGATGAATACCTTACTTTGTGGAATTTGCAAATTGTTTTTCTATTTTAACATTTTGATTGCTAGAGACTAGTAATAAGCTGATTGGGAGTGTGATTAGTACTTAAAAGTGTATTTTTATCAAGGTTTTCTATCATCATTTTGCACTTAAAGTATCAATAACTCCTTAACTAAAGCATGTTTTATAATAACGTATCTAATAATATAAGATACCTTTAATTTATGGTAAATGTTCATTTTAAATGCAAGTCTATTATATAAATGAAAGGATTGATTAATGAATTTAAGAACTGAAATTGAAAGGTCAAAGAGATGACCAAACTTAAAAAAGAGATGCTGGTGCAGTCCAAACCGGAATACTATTCAATAATTAGGTCATATCTGGAGCTGTAGATCTGAGATTTAGGTCTACTTTATATGGATGGAAAGCTAAGACATAGGGAGAGAAAGTTCTTAGTCTATTGGTGTTGATTAGAGTCTCTTAGGTGATCGAAGATGCCACGTTTATTTGTCTAAAAGTGGCATCTCGATTGGTCATTTAGCTAAAGAAAAAGAAGACATAGTGATTAAGTGAGTTGCTCATTTATTCATTAAAATCTGAATAACATGTCATTTGTCTAAACTCTAAAATTATGGTTTTTATAAAGGATTTTGGGAAATTTTAATTTAGTTCTTGTACTTCCACTTTCAGTGCATGCACCATTAATTGACCAAAAAGCTTTCTAATTTCTGTAATTACATCCCTAAAAATGTTAATAGAGATCCTTTAAATCTTGTGCCTTTTAGAAATTAGTCATTAGTTTTCAGATTATACAATGTGACCCCTATTTTTCATCAAACTTTCAAATTAACCCTTAATTTAATCAATTTCAGTCACTAGATACGCACGCCTATTTCATCTTGATCTTTGGTTTTAGTATTCTTCAATATGACCTTTAATCAACCTTTAAACTTTAAATTTTTTTCAATTAAGCTCTTGATTACATCATTTTGGCTCTTTAAAGTGTCAATTGGTCCTTTTTCTTTTAATTATTGCAAACTAACTTAAATTAGGCCTCCATTTTTTTTTCAATTAAGTCTTTGATTAAATCCATAAAATCCTTTAGAAGTTTAATTAAATCCTTAAATTTTAATTAATTCTTCTAATTTTTGTCGAATTGCCTTTCACACTTAATGTTATTTCAATAAAGTCCTTAAATAAATCAATTAAACCTATTAGAAATATAATTAAATTCTTAGACTTAATTAATTCTTTTAATTTTGACCAAGTTTGGATTTTAACCTCAATTTGTTTTATTTTAATTAATCCTTAAAATATTTTTAGATTTTTAATTTCTGTTTTTTTAATTTTTGAATAAAAAATAAAAATATTTATTTTTTATAAAATAATTTGAGGGATCCGAAATTGGCTTATAACAGATATAATATTGTAACTCTACTATATTAACAACATCCTTACTCAACCCATTAAGAAGCCTAGCCAAGATGACCTCTCTATCTTCCACTACATTAGCTTAAATCATCATTATTTTCATTTTTTTTATGGTAATCCTTTACGAATTTAGAACTCTTACTCAAACCCTATAATTTATGATAAAGCTTTATATAGTAATGATTAGGAACAGATTGCTTTCTTGTAAAAGACTTCATATCATTTCATATATTAATAAATCTTTCTTTATTTCTTCTTCTACAAGTCACAATCTAATGTTACCAAATAATTACGTAATCAATAAATTCAATCATGACAAGTTTCACCTTTTTTTCTTAGAATAATTATGGCAATCAAAAATTCAATCCACCTACATTTTTATCTCTAAATAAATCCTATATCAAGACTCATCATCCCTTCAACCTCTAGACTGTTAAAAACCATCCCCATGATCTATGGTCTTATGCTTAAAATCATCATCTCCCACAACATCATCCCATCCTCATAATCGTCAAAGTTATGGATTACATGCTGTTCGGGTCTCCTGTCATAGTTACCTCTCCGATCAGCCTCATTCCTCCATCCATCATTATTGTTATCTTGCCTCTCTACCTTATCCAACCTCTCTTTCACATTACTAACCACCAAGTCCATCCTTTCTAACATTTATGATAAAACTTGAATTGTAAGTTTTAGATTATTATTTTTCATATGAGGTGGTATATCTCTCTTTTTTTTAGGCATTTTGAATTTGTAAAAAGATTGTTAGTAGTAAAAATATCCTCATTCTTCTTGTGTTTCACATAAATAATAGGCTTTTCACTCTAATATATGTATTATATTTTTTTCCTCTCATCTCACTTTATTTTTGGCTCTTGCGGAACTGAAATCAACACAACAAAAAAAAACAACTTAGTAGTGTAATCCAAATAAATGTCACTAAATAAGAAAGTAAGAAATATAAAAAACAAGAAAAGATAAAATTAGAATTATAATTTCACAAGCAATATGTAAAATTCGTATAAGATATAAATGCTTTTTAAGACACGAAAAAAATCTGAAGAAAATATTATGAAAAAAACTTGATTAACACCTAAATATTCTGAAAAAAAAACTTTATTATACTGCTTAAATTGATTTCAACAATAGCAAAAAAATCTTTAATAATTGATGCAAATTAGACCCATTTTATACAAACTAAACCCGAATTTGAAACGTAAACCAAACAATGTTTAAATGACCTTAAATTTGATATATAGAGCTATTAGACTTCAAATAAACAAATATCAATTTACAAGTACTTTCAAAGTGATTTGATCCATTTTCATCTTGTTTTAGTTTATACAACAAGATCTATATCATCTTTGTTTGAATAACTCTGTTTTACTTTTTTTTCTTTTACTTTTATGTTACTGATATATGTAGTGATAGTAACAAAATAAAATAACACTTTTTTTTAGTAAGAGTAGTTTTCGCCACAATTCAAGAGGAATATATGAAGATTGGAAATAATAAGTTTCATCATACATAACAAGAAAAACAAAAAATACAAAAGGATATAACCTGATAAATGGAGTCAAGCTTTAATACCAATTGATGTAAACCTCGTGATTATGTATTCATATAACCCATGCGCAAGAAAACAAATCCTGGAAAGATAAAAAATCAGGTTTAATATGAGTGATTTAGAGATTCCCTGAATCAAAACACCAATATTATTGGAATGAACCCCCTACCCAATGAATACTAGTTCATGAACATAAAGTATAAGGAAGACTTCAAGAAGATAAATATTCTTTTGTATAAGTGAAATTAATTATTTAAAGAACCAAGGAATGAAAGTGTTCTCACCCATACAAGCATACAAAGATACAACAAAATTAATGTATTATTCAAAGAAAATGTAAATTGATCCTTACTTTACAACTTAGTTTTTATATGAGTAAACCTAAGCAAAAAATCTAGTGGGCTAACTTGGACCTATTTTACAACATAACCTAATTATAAAGTAAGAAACCTAAAAAAATTAAAATTAAAATAAAGAAAGATAATTGTTGTAGCATATACCAAAGAGAATAAAATATAAAAGAATCAATTTCCTAGCCTAAGTAGTCTTCTTGGCTGAATACACCTTCCTTTTAACTCTA
>NW_011500288.1:207356-215953 GCF_000495115.2 Populus euphratica | reverse complement strand
AATGACATCAACATACATCCTTTGTATGTCATTCTAATTGGATAATTATGGAAGACATGACTAAAATATTAATGTATTCTCTTAAGTGTAGGAGTATCAAAGTAATAAATAGCTCAGTAAGATTAGGTTCGAACCACAGAAAGATTAACTATGATGATGATGATGATGATGATGATGATGATGATGAATTAAATAGGAGTTTTAAATATAAGATTAATGTGAAAATTAAATAATGATAAAAACAGTTGTCAAAGTTAGAGGATTCACTAATGATATTTCAAATAAGTATAATATAAACTCTTTTTATTACTTAATTGGAAACCACACACAAAGGAGGTTCTAATCTTTGTCATTAATAGCTCATTATATATTATTAATATGATCATATTAATTATCTTATTTAAGTAACACTAAACTTTTAAATATTGTTAGAAATTCATGATGCTAACTTATATTAACAACAAATCAAGTTCCTGTTATAGCATAGGTATATGTTATACCATATGATTGGCTATGAAAGTGCCAAACATTTATTGTACCAAGTGTTATACAACACAAATATAGATTAACCATTTAACAAGTAAGGTATTAAGAGTTAATAAACTAAAAATGATAAGACATGTTAATAGCAAGTTGTTTAGGATATAATCATTGAAGTCTATATTGAGTTTATATTATGCTTATCCTAACACCATTAGTGAAATCTTTTCATCTTAACATAATAAGCTTTGCTAAATATAATAAAGAAGAGAAACATAAATAAACAAAAGGAGAACATGATTATATAAGTATGATAAAGGAAATAAAAGGCATAAACAAGAGATTAATGAAAATAAAACTTATGCATTACAAAAATATAAAGAAAAAAAAAGCAAGAACATGATTTTGATATGAAAACTAAGATGCCTAAATACATGACAAATACCTTCTTTTATAAGTCAAAATTCAGAAATATTGATTTGATGACTAATTGTTGAGTGAGTGACCACTTCTTAATTTTGTGATAATTCTTATCTTCTTATCTGAATAAAACATCATTAATAACATCATAATTTGAATAGATAGTCTTATGAAAGTTTTGGAAAATTATATCATCTTTCCATATAAAAATCGGTGCATTTTGACTTCTAGAACTGGAGATATGGGCTAAACATTGAATAGTATATAAGCTGTAGAACAGATTCAGACTTCTCTTTTGATGATAAGATTTGGACTTCCAAATAGCAGAATTGAGTTTGGACTCTCATAAATGTTTTAGGCCTATGTTTTAGCTTTGTAGCCATATAAACCAAACTAAAATCTAAGATCTACAACTCCAGATATGACCCAATGACTAAACAATGTTCCAGTTTGAATTGAATCAATATCTCTTTTCTAAACTTAGCCTTTTTTTTAATTCTTTCACTTTCAGTAGTTAATCACATCAATTAATCCTTTGAATTGTGAGATATGCCTGCATTTAAAATGAGCATTTACCATATATTAAAGCTATCTTATATCATCAGACTTTTTATTATAAAACATGCTTAAGTTAGGGAATTTAATGATACTTTAAGTGCAATATGATGATATAAAGCCTTAATGAAAATGCACTTTTAAGTATAATAAACATATCTAACTAATTTTCTCAAGCCAATAAATGGAATTAGGTGATCAAAACCCATGGTATCTGCTATAAATCTTTATAAGTCCTTGCAATCATCACGAATGTAACATTTTTCACTATTATTAATGTGAATTCAAGCAAAACTTAATGGAATTCATGAACTTAAGATCTATCTAATCTAAGTTTAAGTATGAAATAAAGCTTATCACAATGAAGACTTACTTTAAAGCAACAAGACTATAAACCACCCAATCACAATGCCTGTACCTGAAGATAAGCAAAAAAAAGTATAAAATTACTAGCAAAGATTGGTTAATTTTTAAAGAGTTAAAGTTCAATAAAAAACCAGGAAAGACAATATTCTTATTTTGCAAAAATATTTTTTCTTCAGTATTCTTCATAAAAAAATACTTACACTATAAAGCTAAGTAATCCTAGTTTCCCTAATGGGTCACACATAAACCCAATTCAAATAATACCCAAATCACGCTAAAACTAGCCTAAACTAATTAAAATAAATGAGTTTGAAACTTAAATAAGTGTTGCCACATAAAACAAAGATATATCAATACCTCAATTAATTAAAATAAGACAATGTTAGTTTTTCTCGTAATTTGCTGATAGTATTAGGGTCAACTTCAAATGAATGATTATCTTGTCTTAATGAATTTGAAAGCGTTCCATATAACATTAAAAATGTATGAAAGTCTAGTTTCCAGCCCAACTAGAATAGCATTAAAATTCTACCTATAGCTTCAGTTATGATTATAATAATATTTAAAGGTCAAACTATCCGATTTGAGTCTTTGTATCCTAATCCTTGTGTAAAAGCCATCGTTCCACCAATAAGCCCTTCTTGAACATGAATTAAATTAATCAAGGTTTGATCTTTATTATTTATTACTATCTTAAAGTCCACCTTATCCCATATATCCTGAAAAAGTATATTGAAAGCCTTTTTATACCTTTTAGCCCTAAGCCTTGTCATTATACCAACTGAAACCTCTAATTGATCATTTGGTGTTGCTTGGATCATGTCATTCCTTTTTTTCTAAAAAGAATTTGACCTTGAATCATCACTTACATTAAAGAAAAAGAGATCAATAATATTAAATGTAACACTAATATCATACTTATTTTGTAAATCCATTTTATAGGTATTGTTATTAATCATCTATTTGATTTGAAAATGACCATCTATTTGAGGCATTAATTTAGATTTTTTTTATTTGTTTTGGAAATCTTTCTTTTCTTATATGTCCCTAAACTTAATCACTTGATTGAAACCTCACTAATTTTATTCTTTGTTAGCCTTGAAAATATATTGTTCATTCTTTTTCTCTATTTGCTATCAAATCTATGCATGTATGTCCTTCACCATTTATGTTTTTTTTTATTACTATCAAGATTAACCCTTTTATCAATAGGTAAACGAAACAAATCTAATGGTGTTATAGCATTAAAACCATAAACAATCTTAAATGATGAATAATCAATATTAGAATGCACACTAAGATTATATGTAAATTCAATAAAAGGCAAACAATCTTCATAATTTTTAAAATTTTTTAGATGATAGTCCTTAATAAGTTTGCAAGGCTTTTAAAAATAACTCAAAAACTTAACATTTTAATCAAACAAAATGCTCTTAGGGACACCATTTAGCTAAATGACCTCTCTTAAGAAAAGGTCTATGATATTTGTTGCATCATCAGTTTTATGGTAAGCAATGAAATGTGTCATTTTAGAAAATTTATCCACAATAACAAATATGAAGTTTCTTACTTTTCTAGACCTAGGTAAACCCAAAATAAAATTAATAAAAATATCAACCCAATTTTTTTAAGAACAAGTAAAAGTATATATAACTCATGAGGCTTTACTTTAAACTTAACATGTGTATAAATTATGTATCTATTGCAAATTCTTTGCATATATTTTTTCATATTAGGTCAATAAAAATATTCATGTAAAACTTATAAAGTCTTAGCAATTTCAAAATGCCCCATGAAACCTCCCCCATGAGCTTTCTTTACAAGCAATTCACGGGTAGAATAATTAGGCACACATAATCTATTATCTTTAAGCAAAAATCCATCATGCCTAAAAACTTTATCCTTGGTCGAAACTTTACACTCAACATATATGGTACCAAAATCATTATCATCATGATATAATTCTTTAATATACTCAAATCCTAACAATTGGTATTTAGAGTATGAAGAAGAACATCCTTCACAACAACGCATCTACAACTATATTTTCCTAACCTTGCTTGTACTTAACCAACTTTTTCAATGTTAGGTGTCGCAAACCATAATTTTTCAAAGTATTCAGCCTATAACACATGAATAACTAGTAAGAAATCTCATAAAATCCTTTTAGGAAGAGAGAGAGATAGAAATCACTATGCCTTTGAGTGCTAACTCTTTCTTTTTGTATTTTCAGGTGTTTTATAGCATAACTTATATCTCACTGAAAATATGAGACGTAATATTCTATTTATAAGAAAACCTAATGATCCCATAAATAAATAAAAAAATATTGCATTGCACCATGAAAAATATCAAATATATTATTATAACTTTTCTTTTTAGAAATTTGTTTAATCAAGTCCCTACTTTATTTTTCTAGGTTTAGAATTACAATTTCATGTAATAATTACTTTTTAATCCTATTTATAGTTAAGTGACAGTTGATTAATCATTCAAATTCAATTTATGTATAATTATTCTTGTATATATGACCTTTTGGGTTTCATAATATGTTGGCTCAAATATAAATCACAAATTCAAAACAAAAATTTGATTAAATAAATTAAATAAATTGATTTGTTATCAATTCAATAAATAAATAAATTTATATTTAAAGATCAAGTATTATGTCTAAAAATGAGTCATAATTCACCAAATATTAGAATAGTTATAAGTGGTTTGACTTACATTTTCAGTAACTAGTTTTCCAGTGTAATTATTATCCCTTCATTAAGAATATTTTGATTCAAACAATAAAAATAAAGTGTGTTTGCTCTGTCAAATCATGTTTGTTTTTAACACCACAGTCATTAATATTTTTGAATAAGCGACACGACCAAAAAATTAATGTCTTCTCCCAAGTGCAGGAGTGTCGAAATAATAAATAACTCGGCAAGACCGAGGTCGAACTATAGAGAGGCTAATTGTATAAATTATAAACAACAACAACAACAATAATAATAAAGGTATTTTATACTATTAGATATGTTATTATAAAACATGCTTTAGTTAAGGAGTTATCGATACTTCAAGTGTAAAATAATAATATAAAACCTTGACAAAAATATACTTTTAAGTACTAATCATAAGGCGATACCTTTACTTTTTGTACTATAAATAATTAATTTTAAAGGTTTAAATTTGCACTATTTCGACACTCGTCACTCTTCGTAAACCACCTTTTCTTCTCTCTTTGAATCAATTTAATTTTCTTTATTTACAGTGCCAAATTTATGGTTAGGAGTGATAAAAAAATTAAAATTAATTAGCATAAGCACCTAGTTTGAAAAACTAAGACATATACTAGCAAAGATTAAAAAAAAATTATCATTTCACCCATTTATAGTCAAATAATGATAAGATTGATCAAGTTTCTTAAAAACAAGTAGTTAGGTACATAGAAAGCCTAAATACAATCACATAAACAACAAATCATCACGAATAGAAGAACTCATCATTGAACAAAAAGAAGCAAATTCTGAATATCACAACCACACAAAAACCCTTAAACCGAGAAACTTTAAGATTCTCTCTTTAGATAGTGGATTTGCCTCTTTTTTTCCCTAGCTATAGATTAATCATTTCTTCCACTTCTTCCTATAATTAGCCAATCCTATTTTTGCCAATAATTTAACTAAATCCCCACTGCTTTTTATTATGGATTTGAATAATCCATTTGACGAAGAGCATTAAATGATTTCATGAAAGAACAAAATCTCAAGTATATAATATGGTAAATTTTCACTATATAATATTAATTTGTAATGTATAACATAATCAAGTTGAATTTCAACTTGAATATCTAATACAATATATCTAAAATTTGATGTTTTATTATTATCTCTTAGGTGTTGAATATCAATGACTAAATAATTATGGGATTTTTATGAAGATTATAAGCATTGGCTTACACATTACTAATTTTTCTAAAAGCTTTGGTATCTAAATGCATAATGTAACTTTCATATAAATTCATTAACAAACCTTCTAAAAAATATAAAAGATAAATTTGGTTCACTTCTCTCAACTATATAAATGCAATAGATATTTGGTTTATTGAATTTAGGTAGCCAAGTTTTGATGAGGAGAAAAGGATGAAAGTAATGACTATGGTAAGATGAGGGTAGTGACCAGGGTTGGGTGAGGGTAATGGTTAGGGGTTTTTTATAAAAACATTAATGGAAAAGTTATAATGTATAATATAAAAGCTTTTAGTTACTAACTAGTTATTTACCTGTAGCACTCTGTAAGATATCTTTTCAATGCCATTTTGAATTTAGGTATAAAAAATAAATATGAAGATGCTTTTAAGTAATGTTAATGAAGAAAACAAACTTGATATGTGAAAAAGATGTGATGACATTTGTTTTTTTATATGCATGTAAGCAGTTGGAAGAATGAGAAAGGAACGCACAAATAAAAAGGTGCAAAAAGAAAAATAAAAGGAAAAATGTTTTAAACACAATTAATTACACTTGCATATAAAGTTTATAAGGGTTTCTAAAAAAGTACAATATCATATTTATAAAGTTCTAGCTATCAATACTCACAAAATAAAGATAAATAAATTATATCTTATATGTATAACTAGAGCAAGTTGTTTTTGAAAATGAGATTGCATTATAAACATGATGTAAGTTTATGGTTAGATCAGTTATTCTATAAAATTAAAATAACTAAATGCTGCAAAAATTTGCTAATTAGGATATTATAAGGCATATAATATGTGAATGAAAGCAAAAAGGTGAATTGTGTGGTCATGGAAAAGATATATTTTTATTCTTAGATGGTGATATCAAATATAAATATGTGATAATGTTATTTGTTTTGTGGAGTATAAGTAGAATACTAAGGTTTTATTTGTTTGCAGAAAATAGTTTTCTTTTTAAAAATTGAATTTATGAAAAGTGAATTATTTTTTTATAATTGAAAGTATCATAGAAAATAAGTTGAAAAATATTTTTCAGTATTTAGCTATATTATAGAAAATAAGCTGGAAAATTATTTATTAATATTTTTTTTTTCAAGTTTATTTAACATATATAGAATATTAAATGTATCTATGTGACCACTTATAAGAAAAGAATGAGATATAAAAAGTGTTATGGGAAAAACAAATTCATTACACCATATATTTATATATTATTTCTTTTATAAAATGTAACTATATATATAATATAAATATTTTAAATATAATATTATAGACATATAACCATTTTTTGATGTACAGAGAACATTGAAAATAAATTTCTTTTATATGACATCCTAATTTTATAACACGAGTTATATGATTTAAAATGTATAATTATTGTTTAATGTAACATATTTTGTATTTGAATGTATTTTCTAACAATGTTATATAAATTACAATATTAGATGTACTAATACATCAAATTAATATAAATTTATATTGTATATTAATATATCCTAATATATTAGTTCCTATATAAATATATTAGTAAATTATTATTTTCTTAAAATATCATATTTTAAGGTACATCATGTATGTGTGTATATATAATTCTTTAAAATTGAAATTTTTTTATCTAATTTAATGTATATATCTTGATACATTATCTAGCATACGATCTAAACTAGATTAGTCAAAATTTAGACAATTTTATCTACATAACATTTCTTTTAATTGGATTGAAGGCATCAAAGGTTCTATTTTCTATAGTGATTAAAAATAAAAATTGTCAAGAAAGTTATAAAATAAGTAAATTTTAATTTTTTTTTAATTGATTGATTCTTTAAAAATTAAAAAGAGATAAGAGTCAATGAATCATAAACAAGAAAGAATTCATTTTTTAATTAAAAATAATAAGATTTTTTATATAACATACATATCAATATTTATGGATTATATCTTTTGTTACACTTCCAGTCTCTATGTTAATAGAAATGAGACTGTTATTTTTTCCGATATCAACAAAAAAACTTCACTATATATCAGCTTTTCTTAGTATTTTATTGTTAAGTATAGTTCTTGTACTACTTTAGTTTTTTGTCCTTCATGAAAAGTGTTTTCCATTTTTTTAAACCAAAACACACACACACACACATAATAATAAACTCCTGTATCATTGTAGTTTTGTGTCCTTCATATAAAGTGTTCACCATTCTTTTAAATTAAAAAAGAAACACTTTTCTTCATCTAAAGATTAATTTTTTCTTTGATTGAAAATGAATTATGTTGACCAGTTTTTTATAATATAGCCAAACATGAAAAAGTCAGCATCAAACAAACAAGACATAATTTTAATGCAAGTCCTCTCATTGATATTTAGTTTTTATACCATTGTTGTGCTAGTTGTCAATTATTTGACTTTGACACCATGACAAATGGATTGTGTATTAGTAAGTGAAGCTAAAAATATTTAAATGGTTTTTAATCAAAGTACCATTCAATTTACTATATAAGGTAGGATATGGGAGGAAGATTTACTTTAGATTTTTGGATGGTATTATATATATGGTATGGATTGGTGTATTATTTCTAAGGTTAGAAAGGAACACAAATAATAAGAGTAGAGGTGATCTGTTAAATGATTTTTTTTTGTAGAATTGATTGCATTAACAAAAAAAAAGACTTTAACATATCTTATTGATTGATACTTAAAAGTGTATTTTTATCAAGGTTTTATATCATCTTTTTGCACTTGAAGTATCAATAACTCCTTAACTAAAGCATGTTTTATAATAATATATCTAATAATATAAGATACCTTTAATTT